>NC_041384.1:348328892-348359210 GCF_002162155.2 Triticum dicoccoides | reverse complement strand
GGGGGGGGGGTTTAAAATAAAGATGACCCTTGAGTCTGCAGAACCCAAGGGAAAGAAAAGGCTAGGTGGCGAATGGTAAAACCAATGTTGGGCCTTGCTGGAGGAGTTTTATTCTAGGCGAACCGTCAAGGGGTTCCCATTATAACCCAACCGCGTAAGGAACGCAAAATCCAGGAACATAACACCGATATGACGGAAACTAGGGCGGCAAGAGTGGAACAAAACACCAGGCATAAGGCCGAGCCTTCCACCCTTTACCAAGTATATAGATGCATTAATTAAATAAGAGATATTGTGATATCCCAACAAGTAAACATGTTCCAACAAGGAACAACATCTCCATGTTCCAACAAGGAACAACCTTCATCTTCACCTGCAACTAACAACGCTATAAGAGGGGCTGAGCAAAGCGGTAATGTCGGGGGAAACTGATCCACGATCACCTATGGGGCCAGCGGACCGGGCCCCTTTCGGTTCGGTGGGGGGCGGAGATAGCACGAAGAGTGGATCGAGGCGAAGCACACAAGCAGTTTACCCAGCTTCGGAGCTCTCCGGAGAGATAACACTCCTATTGCTGCTTGTCTGGTTGTATTATCTTGTGTTCTTGCTCTCGAGAGAGAGCGTGGTGCTTTCTGGGCTACGAATGAATCGAAGCGAACTGTCCGAACCCCCTCTACGTTGCGCATGGGCCTCCTTTTATACGCTAAAGGGGTCACCGACAGGTGGCAACGCAGAGGAGGGTATAAACGTAAAAAGTGAGGTGGTTGGTACAGTTGCTTGTACAGTGCACCCTACCTAACCCTGACGGCAGGGGACAAGGGCATTAAAGGCCCGTCTGAGTCGCCCAAATAGTGCAGAAAAGGACCGTTAGGGGCGCCACCGTTCGCCACGATGGCGATCTTGTCAGCTTCGCATGCCACTGCGCACCGCTGGCTGCACAGCCTCCCGCCACGCGCGCCTGGAGAGGCCCCCAGAGCGACACGTTGGTGGATGCGCTGGAGCACGGGCACAGAGTGGCCGCCTGCCGCGGCAAGCGCCTTGCCGCTGTTGTTATCTTGTCGGGTCCGGAAGCTTGTCGCTTTCCGGGCCTCGAGGTACCTTGGTTGGTCTTCCCGGCAAACTCCTCTTGCCGGGGCCTTGTTGCCTTGCCGGAGCACGTGGTGCGTCGCGGCAAGTTCCTTGGAGTGCCTTGGTTGGCCTTCCCGGCAAGCTCCTCTTGCCGGGGCCTTGTCTCCTGAGCTTAAATACTTTGTTCTTGAATGGCTCCAAGGGAACCATGGAGGATCTTGGCGTTCGCCCGGCAAGCCTTGCCGCGGGGTGCTGCAACTACCTGTGCACAAGTTCGGGGTACTAGGGTACCCCTATTCTAGTACACCGACAGGAGCCCCCGGGCCTGGGCCAGACACGGTGCCGAGCGCTGTTGGGCCAGGCCCAAGACAGGGCACGGGCACACGCGGGCTGGGCCACGCCGAATCTCGCTCCGTATCCACCGCGCTCTCCCATAACGGCACGCGTTGAATGCGGCATCGTGGGAGAGATCGTGGGTGGTTGTTTATTCGGAAGGGCGAAACGTCCGCCCCGTCCCTCTTTATAAGTAGAGGAAACAGGGGCAGTTTGTTCCCCCTTGCTGGTTGCTGCTACTTCATCTTCAAGAAACTCCGCCGCTCCCCCCTTCTTCTCGAAGCCGAGAGAGCAGCGCTCCGCCCCCCATTGCCACCAGCATCACCAACGCCGTCGACCTTCCCCACCACCTCCGCCATGGCTCCGAAAGCCGACAAGGGAAAGGGCGTGAAGTCGGCTGAGGCACAGCGGCTCGCAGCGCTGCGGAAGGAGCGGGCGATCTTCACCCCCCAGCTCGGCGCGAAGGAGCTGAGGGAGTACTTCTTCCTCTTCTGGGCGACAGAGACACGGGCGCATCCGCGCACGAGGGTACTCCCGGTTGCTGCTTCGGAGCTGGCTCCAAATGGGTACCCGTTCTTCGCGCTATTCTTCTACTGCGGGCTCTGCCCGCCCTTCTCGGAGTTCTTCTGTGATATTATGAACACATATGGCTTCCGCCTTCTTGACTTCACCCCCAACGCTGTCCTGACCATGGCAGTTTTCGCACATTTGTGCGAAAACTTTGTCGGAGTCCACCCTAGTGTTGCCCTTTTCCGCCACTTCTTCATACCTCGGGTAGAGAGAGGAGAGCCGCTTGCCGGAGGGATTACCTGGATCTCGAGAGTCGGCAAGAAAGAGGCATACTTGGAGGGTGAGCTCCGCAGCAAGTGGGAGGAGTGGAGAGCGGAGTGGTGCTGGATCGTTGAGGAGAATCCGCAGCCCTTCACCGCCGTGCGCCAAGCTCCAATAGTGTGCGGCAATGACTGGAGCAACGTGGCCCCGGAAGACGAGAGGCTGAAGATCGCCATCACTAGGATTCTTCGCCTCAGGCTTGCCGGGCTCACTGTAGGTGCTGTCGGGGCAGATTTCCTCCGCCGCCGCATTGCCCCCCTGCAGGAGAGGGGGAGGCCTGCCTGGGAATTCAAGAATTCGGCGGACATCATGAGGCTGCGGCCGGGCCTCAACTACAACTTCACCATCCTGGAGCTGGATGCGATGCTTCTGGAGTTGTTCAAATGCGACCCCCAGCACCCATTCACACTGCCGAGGGGCGTAGTTCCTTTGTGCAATAACTCTTCGCTTGACCGGATCCGCGCCATGATGCCGTTGTGCAATTCACACGGAATCGTCCCAACTTGTCAAGAGCCTGCGGATGACGTTGTGCGAGCGTTCTTCGACACCTTGGAGGAAGTGCCGGTCCACGCTGATGAGCAGAAGAGCCTCACCCATGACACCACCGACGAGGAGCTGCAGCGCATCGCCACTAGGGCGGAAGAGGTTGCGGCCGCAGCTGCCGCGGGCGTGTTCGGGTTCACTGTGGAGGAGGCGGAGGCTGCAAAGGCGGCAAACCTTGCCGAGCGCGCGGAGTTCATTGGCGAGGAAGAGCTTGCCGGTTCTGAAGCCGAGCCGAGCGAGGCCGGCGAGGAAGAGCCCGAGCCCTCAGAAGGCTTGCCGCAGGCGGAGCCCCCGGCCCCGCCAAGAAGGCGTCTTCGCAGGGCCACGGACGTAGCGGGGCGGCAGCCAGCTCAACAGCCGCCAAGCCGTGCGACACGCTCTACCGCGGCAAGTCATGTTGCCGCGGGAGCGCCTCACGCAGCAGCGACAACTGGAGCGGGATCTTCCCGGGCCACCGCCACCGCCCCCGCCAAGCGGGCAAGGGATCCTACTCCTCCGCCTCGCCGCACTAGAGGGGAGCCGGACTTCGATCTTTCCGCGCTCAGCTCCGACGAGGAGGAAGAAGAGTAAGCTTCTTTAGTGCTCTTATAGTTCTTCAATCTTGCTGTTTTTATCTTGTATCTGACTTGCTTCAATCTGGACTCCTTTCTTTTCAGGACGCTGGCCCAGAGAGCGGCGAAGAGGGCCAAGGCCGCGGTGATTGTCATCGAGGATGACCCCACCGTGTCAGTAGGTGGTGGGCCCGAGGCCACCTTGACGGACCTGGCAATCACTCCTCAAAGCAGCCCCCAGCGCAACCCTCAGCGTAAGTTCATAGTTTAGCCTTCTGCTGCCGGGCGTGCTTGAGTGCTTCTTCCTTTGTTGATATCTTGCTTGTTGATTTGTGTAGGAGCAGAGCAGCCACATCAGGAGCGCCCGGAAGCTGGTCCCGAGGTGCCATCTGCTTCGACTACGCCGCCAAGGGAGGGGTTCCCGGTAAGGGAGCGCTCTCCGGCAAGGGAGAACTCTCCGGCAAGGGGCAGCTCTCCGGCAAGGGACGGCACCGTTGATCCTGCGGCGACCGAGGCCGCAACTGCAGATCTTGGCACAGGTAATCCACTTGCCCAGAAACTTTCCCTTGGGTTCTTCTTCTTCTGATTTTCTTCTCTTGGATTTTGGATTGATTTTTCTCCCTTCTTCGTTCTTCAGACCCATCTGCGGCTGAGCCAATGGAGACAGAGGGCGCCGGCGAGGAAGGGGTCGGTGCTGACAGGGCCGCCAGCGAGGAGGCCGCCAGGGCTGCCGCCGCAGAAGCCGGCGAGGGGTCGGGCGATCGCACTGACGACCCTGAGGCCGCAGGAGCGCCAGGCGCTGCACCGACCGCCGATCCCTCTACTGCTTCTGTGGAGCCGGGCTCCGAGGAGCCCCAGCCCGGCACCTACTTGAAGGCCGGCGACGGTATCTTCATCAAGCTACCCTGGGCGTCGAGCTCCAGGGCGCCGGTCGAGGGGGAAACTTTCGACGGGGAGGTGCTCGCCTCTGTTGGACTGTCGTTGGTCGACGCGCCCAGCAGCAGCAGCGGCGAGCCTGAGGAGGAGCAGCTGCTGCGGAAGCTGCTGTCACTCTACCGCGCCCGGCAAGCCAAACTAGCTTCCCGGGAAGCGCTTGTCGTGAAGGCGGGAGTTGACATGGAGAAGCGTGCGGAGGAGCTCCGGGGCCAAAATCAAGAAGCTCTCCGGTCCCTGGCGCAGGAGCGGGAGCGACTCGACGAGGAGTGCACGGCCTTCCTTCTCGAGAAGGCCGAGGCTGAGGAGGAGCAAAGGCTGGCCGCCGAGAAGCAGTCCGCGCGGGAAGGTGAACTAGTGCAGCGGAAGGCCAACCTCGACAGCTACGAGGAAGAGCTCACCGAGCGTGAGCAAGCACTTGGCGGGGCGCTCAAGGAGGCCAAGGACGCTGCGGCAATTGTAGAGGCCGCCAAGAAAGAGCTGGAGGAGAAGGTGGCGCAGCTGGAGGCCAACATTGGGAAGAGCGGCGAGGAGCTTGCCGTGCTCAAGCGTGAGCGTGAGAAGGATGCTGCCGCCCACGGTGAGCTGCAAGGTCTTCTCGCTGAGAGGGGCAAGGAGCTCAGCGCCGCCAAGGATTCCAAAGCAGACCTGGAGCTGAAGCAGGCCACGCTGACGCAGACGCTGGAGGCCGCCAAGGAGCGGGAGAAGACCTTGTCGGAGAAGGTCAAGGCTGACGTGGCGCTGCTAGAGAGCATTGCAGTTACCCAGAACTCGTTCAGAGACACTGTGGAGCACTGGACCAAGGGTCTGGTGAACATTGCCGCAGTCATCAACGAGGAGCTGGCGCAGCTGGGGATGGAGGACTTTGGGTATCCTTCCGACGAGAGTCTTCAACCCAGCGCCAAGCTCAGCCTGTTCTTCAAGGGTGTGGCGACGACACTCCAGCGGCTCCGGGAGAGGATCCCAAAGTAGCTGGCCGACGAGTCGCGCAAAATCTGCGTCGGGGTTCTCCAGAAGGTGCTGATGAAGGTAGCCTTCCGCAATCCAGGCCTCAGCTTCACCAACGTCCTCAGGTCCTTGCCGCCTGACGCCGATCTGGATGCACTCAAGGCCCTTGTCGCACCCATTATGGACAAGGTGAGCGAGATCAAGAGGGTCGAGGGCGGACGCGTAGACTAGGCCGCCCATTTCTTCTTTTCCCTTGTCGCTGCTAATCATGTTATGAAAACAGTCTGTTAGAGTTGCGACAAGTTATCTTGTAATATAACTTTATTTCTGTTATCAATTGCTATGTTATTTCCTCTACTAGATTCCTTCCTTTGTATGTTTTTACCCTACGCTTCTAGGGAACTTGTCGGCGCAGGCGCCCGAGCCGCGAGCGCTGAGTGCGGAACTTCAGCAGCCTGCTGGCGGCGCTGCTTCCGACAAGAAACCTTGTCGCGACTAGATGCATCACGCTTAAGCTATTGAGCGGACTCGAAACAAAGTAAGGGCGCAACTAGCCACGAGTTGGTTCCTCCGCGCACAGGTTTTCCATACAAAGCAGGGTCGTTCGAGGAAGATAACTCAAAAATTTAAAAAGTGATTGCTCAAACTTTGGCAACTTAGCTTTTCTGTCGTTTGCTTCCCGGCAAGGCAGGACTTCGCTTGAACGACGCCTAGTCCATACCACAATCTTCTCTAATCCTCCCCCGGCAAACATGTGTGCGGGGGAACCTTCTTTTCCTTTGTTGAAAAGAAGAAAGAAGAGAAAATAATGATATGGAGCCCTTCGGCTCGTTAGTACTTACCGGATGTAGGTGCTGCACAAAGTGTCAGATAATCGCATGCAAGAAAGAAACTAATGCATGAAATGGACAAGTTGTGCGGAGCACATGGGGTTTTACTTATGCACGGGATCTGCGCCCGGCTTTGTACAAAGGATTACATGCAACAGCGGCAAGACTTGTACAAAAGGTGGTTGCCAGAACGGGTTCCGGCAACCGCGCCCTACGGGAAAAACTTACGAAGATGTTCTATGTTCCAGGAGTTGCTCACCGGAATGCCATCTTCGGTCTCAAGGCAGACAGCGCCGGGCCTTGTGACTCGTTTCACCCGATAAGGGCCTTCCCACTTTGGCGTCAACTTGCTGGAATTCTTGGCGGACTGAACGCGCCGAAGAACAAGGTCGCCTTCCTCGAAGCTTCTGGCTTTAACTTTGCGGCTATGATAGCGGAGCAAAGCTTGCTGGTATCGAGCAGCTCGTACAGCAGCCTGAAGATGATATTCCTCAAGGAGCAGCGCGTCGTCTTGTCGCAGCTGTTCTTGCTCAAGCTCATCATAAGCGAGCACTCGAGGTGATCCGTATACGAGTTCCGTGGGGAGAACTGCCTCTGCTCCATAGACTAGAGCGAAAGGTGTCTGGCCAGTGGCTCGATTTGGCGTCGTTCTGATCGACCAAAGAACCACCGGCAGCTCCTCGATCCAGTTCCTTCCGCACTTGTGCAGCCTGTCGAAAGTTCTGGTCTTGAGCCCGCGCAGCACTTCAGCATTTGCCCTCTCTGCTTGACCGTTGCTTCTCGGATGAGCAACAGAAGCAAAGCAGACCTTGGCGCCAAGGTCTTGGACGTACTGCATGAAGGTGCGGCTCGTGAATTGTGTGCCGTTGTCGGTGATGATCCTGTTAGGGATCCCGAAACGGCAAACAATTGACCTGAAGAACTTGACTGCTGACTGTGCTGTCACCTTCCTCACTGGCTGCACTTCCGGCCACTTTGTGAACTTGTCGATTGTGACGTACAAGTACTCAAAGCCCCCGACAGCTCAGGGGAAGGGGCCGAGGATATCGAGCCCCCAGACCGAAAATGGCCAGGATAAAGGGATCGTCTGGAGAGCTTGAGCTGGCTAGTGTATCTGTTTGGAGTGGAACTGGCACGCTTCACACTTGGTTACTTGTGCAGTTGCATCCTGGAGGGCTGTCGGCCAAAAGAAACCTTGCCGGAAAGCTTTGCCGGCAAGTGCTCTTGCGCCAATGTGGTGGCCACATATGCCTCCATGTATCTCTGCCAACAGCTTTTGTCCATCTTCCCGACGAATACACTTTAATTTCACACCGTTGAGTCTTCTTCTGTACAGTATGCTATCGACAAACTGGTACATACTTGACTGCCGGGCTACTCTTTCCGCTTCTTCTTGTTCTTCGGGAAGTTCTCCTGTCTGAAGGAAGTGGACAATCTGCTGTGCCCATGCTGGAGCTTGTGGCTCAACAACAAGGACTAAAGGCACATCTGCTGCTGCGGGAACATCCGCTTCCACGGCAAGGACTTGTGGTCCTGCCGGAGCTTGATGTTCCCCGGCAAGCTTGCCGGAGCAAAACTTGTCGGGAGCGTCTGCTTCAACGGAACAAACCATAAGGCTTGCCGGAGCAGACTGCCCCTTAGCCTCCTTGGTGTTGATCTTGGGGACTTTCTTGGCGGCGGCTTCGGGGAGCTCTGCCGGAAAGTAGTCACCAGAAACCAACTTCCTCTTCTTGCTTTGTCTAGTTGATGGTGTTACGGATGGTTGAGTCAACTTAAGCACAAAGATCCCTGGTTTCACAGGTAACTTTAGTGCGGCGCACTTTGACAGGCCATCAGCAATGTCATTCTGAGCTCTTGGGATATGCTCCATTTGTAGGCCATCAAAGTGCTCTTCTAGTTTCCTCACTTCATCAACATATGCTTCCATCAACGGACTCTGGTAGTTCTTGTTCACTTGTCGGATGACAAGCTGTGAGTCACCCCTGACAATGAGCTTCTTGATCCCAAGGTCTGCTGCGATTCTGAGACCGGCAAGCAATCCTTCATACTCTGCAGTATTGTTGGTTGCTTGCTCTTTGGGAAAGTGCATCTGGACTACGTACTTGAGGTGCTCTCCGGTGGGTGCGACAAGCACCACGCCTGCACCGGCGCCTTGCAGCGAGAAGGCACCATCAAAGTACATCAGCCACTCTTTGCTTGCCTCTTTGACGGGGATGCTCGTTTCTGGAATTTCTTCATCTGGGGTTGCCGTCCACTCTGCTATGAACTCTGCCAATGCTCTGCTTTGGATAGTTGAAGTGCTCTCAAACTTGAGGCCAAAGCTTGACAGTTCCAGCGCCCACTCGACAATCCTGCCTGTTGCTTCTGGATTTTGCAGTATCCTCTTCAGTGGAAAGCGAGTGACGACTGTGATCTCATGTGCTTGGAAGTAATGGCGCAGCTTTCTCGAGGCCATGAGGAGGCCGAAAAGCAACTTCTGCACACCAGAGTACCTTGATCTAGCCCCCTGCAGAAGAGAACTGACAAAGTAAACTGGGCGCTGCACCATTCTCTTCGGCATCTTATCATGCTCCTGCGCAAACCCATGTTTGTTGGGACCAGAGCTTGTCGGCGAAGCCCCCTGCTTGTCGCTAGAAGGATCTGCCGTGGTTGCTGGCTCATCATCCGCCTCCCTCTCCACCACTAACGCAGCACTAACCACTTGATTGGTTGCCGCTATATACAGCAGCAACTTCTCTTGCGGCTTAGGTGCGACAAGCGTTGGAGTGGAGGACAGGTATCTCTTCAAGTCCTGCAGCGCAGCCTCCACTTCCGAAGTCCATTTTACTGGACCTGCCTTTTTCAAAATTTTGAAAAATGGCAGGGCGCGCTCAGCAGATCTAGAGATAAACCTGCTGAGAGCAGCCACGCAACCGGCAAGCCTTCGTACATCCTTGACGCGCTTTGGTGCTTCAATCTGCTCAATGGCCTTGATCTTGTCAGGATTGGCTTCAATTCCCCGCTGAGACACGAAGAACTCGAGAAGCTTGCCAGAGGGGACCCCAAACACGCACTTCTCGGGGTTAAGCTTGAGGTTGATCTTGCGCAGATTTGCAAATGTCTCGTCTAAATCTTGAATCAGGGTCGCCCTGTTCTTGCTCTTGACCACTATGTCATCCATGTAGGCTTCCACATTTCTGTGCATCTGCAGCTCAAAAGCGTGGTGGACTACCCTTGCGAATGTTGAACGGGCATTCTTCAAACTGAAAGGCATCCGTACGAAGCAGTACGTGCCACACGGGGTGATAAATGCGGTTTTCTCTTCATCTTCTTCTGCCATGAAGATTTGATGGTATCCTGAGTATGCATCAAGAAATGAAAGCAAATCACATCCGACTATGGAGTCAACAATCTGGTCAATACGCGGCAAGGGAAATGGGTCTTTGGGACAAGCTTTATTAACATCAGTGAAGTCAATACAAAGTCTCCATTTCCCGTTAGCCTTGCGCACAACAACAGGATTGGCCAACCACGTGGGATGGAGCACTCCTCTGACAAGGCCTGCTGCTTCCAACTTCTTGATTTCTTCTGCGATGAATTCTTGGCGCTCTACTGCCTGCTTCCCAACTCTCTGCTTGACGGGCCGCGCATGAGGACAGACGGCAAGGTGGTGCTCAATTACTTTCCTGGGAACACCGGGGATATCAGACGGTTGCCACGCAAACACGTCGACATTCGCCCGCAGGAAAGCAACGAGCGCGCTTTCCTATTTGGGGTCAAGAGTGGCGCTGATGGTGAAGGTACCACCAGTGCCGCCCTCCTTGGCGGACACCTTCTTGGTCTCAGGTGGAGCTGCCATTGCCTTCTTACGCTTGCCGATGGAGCTCGATGGTGCGTCCTCGACGGTAGCGCAGCACTCCGAAGAGGTGCGCTTGCTGGAGTGGGCATCAGAGCTCTTGCCGGACTTGGTCTTCTTCTTTCCCCCGGGAGCTTCAGCGGTAAGTGTCCTGCGTTCTGCTGCTTCCCGGTAGATCTTGTCGGCACAGATAAGAGCATCCTTCTTGTCGCCAGGGACAGATATGACACTTATCGGGCCTGGCATTTTCAGTATGTTGTACGCATAGTGAGAGGCTGCCATGAACTTGGCGAGTGCCGGTCGGCCAAGGATTCCATTGTAAGGTAATGGAAAGTCGGCAACGTCAAACGTGACCCTCTCAGTCCTGAAGTTCAGCTCGCTGCCAAATGTTACCGGCAACGTGATCTTTCCCTTCGGCTTGCTCCTTCCTGGGTTGATTCCTTGAAATGTACCAGTCTCTTCGAGCTCGCTGTCAGGGATCTGGAGTTTGTGAAGCACCGCGGAGGAGATCAGGTTCAAGCCGGCCCCGCCGTCAACTAGCATCTTAGTGACCTTGAAGTTGCGGATTGTTGGTGAAACCAGCATCGGCAAGCACCCGACCGCAGTTATGCGATCAGGATGGTCCTCAATGTCGAAGATGATAGGCATGCCGGACCATTTCAGAGGCTTGCGTGACTCGACGGGTGGTTCTGCTGCATTAACTTCCCGCACCCACTGTTTGAGCTGGCGGTGCGAGGCATGGAGAGAAGCACCATCTCAACGCACAGGACCTCTGTGGCTTTCTGGAACTCCTGCTCATCAGTCTCCTCATCATCCATGTCTTCATCGTCGTCGTCATCTTCATCCTTGTCGCGGCCACGAGGAGGTCTGTCTCCTTGCCGCTGCTTGGCCTTGCTGCGGCGTCCTCCTCGGCCGGGACGTTTCTTGCCGGATCCACCAGCTCCTTCCTGGGCCTTCTCCTTGTCGCGCCGCTCGTATTCAGCTTTCTGTTGCTCAACAAGCTGTTCGACTTTCTTACAGTTCTGGAGATCATGGCCCTTGGTGCGGTGAATCTTGCAATACTGCTTGTTGGTGCCGTCCTGCTTGTCGGCGACCGCCACCTCCGCGGCAACCTCCTTGCCGGAGTCACCAGCTTTGGCTTCCTTGGCGCCACCACTATTGCCGGACTGCTCAACAACTAGCACTTCTTTGCCTTTCCTCCTTCTGTTGTTCCGCCGCCGGTTTTTCCTTGTCGGGGCAGCATCTTCATTGTCAGATCCTCCCGCTCCTATATTTTCTCCGGGGAGTCTCCTCCCTTCCTCAGCACGTGCACACTTGTCGGCCAGTGCATATAACTCACTGACGTCCCTGATCTTGCACATCGCCATTTCCTCCCGCATCCTGCGGTTTCGCACGTTCTGATGGAACGCGCTGATCACCGCGACAGGGCGGACGTCTGGGATGTTGTGCTGCACACTACCGAATCTCTGAATGTACTTGCGCAGGGGCTCTCCTTCCTTCTGGGCGAGCAGATGAAGATCACTCTCCTGGCCATAAGGCTTGTGTCCGCCTGTGAAGGCGCTGACAAACTGATGGCACAGATCAGCCCAAGAGGATATGGAGTTGTCCGGCAAGTGCATGAGCCAGGATCTGACGTTGGGCTTGAGCACCAGCGGGAAGTAGTTGGCAAGGATCTTGTCATCTCGTCCCCTGGTAGCCTGTATCGCAATGGTATAGATGCTGAGGAACTCCGACGGATGCGTCTTGCCGTCGTACTTCTCCGGTACGTCTGGCTTGAAGTTCTTTGTGCTGGGCCACTGGACTTGCCGCAGCTCATGAGTGAACGCAGGACAACCTACCGCGTACGGCAGATCACCTGGTTCCCCTGGCGTATGCATGTCAACAGAGGGCCCAACGCGCTTGTCGGATTGACGTCGCGCTTCTCTTTGGCGCTCGATGCGGGTCCGAGCGTCTTCTTGTTGTCGATCATGAAGAACTTGGCGCTGATCGCGACGAGCTCGTGGATCCGACGATGCAGTGGAGTCGCTGTCGAGGTGGATCCGGCGAGTCGGCGATCTTGGCCTTCGGGGCGGTGGTTGCATGGTAGTTGTGCCTCCGCTCATTTCGTCGCCACCGGCTCGCGTCCGGCAACCCTGCCGCGGCGGCGACGCGCTCGGCCGCCGTGGAGTGTCGCCGTTGGCGTAGCCGATGAGACTCTGAATGGTGGCCCTCCATTCGTCGATCTTGTCCGACGTCGGAGGGTAATCTAGGAGAAGTTGAGCTCGTGCCAAAGCTTCTACTGGAGTGGTGAGTGGCAGTGGCGGACGGCGCGAGGAGCGGGACGTGCTCGAACTTCTAACTATGTTAGAAGGAGCAGTATCCCGTCCAGGCAACCGTGTCCCGCTCATGCCAGCACGCTGGCGTGCATGCTGATCTTGAGTGCCCCGAGATCCACCAGCTTGGTCTTGGCCTATCATGCGTATGGCACTGCTAGTGCCATGACGCTGTTGATCTTGCGCCTCCTGAGAGTGGCGTGGAACATGTACAGTCGCCGAGGTTTGTGCAGCCTTGTTCTTGGACCTGGCGGCATCATGAGCTTCCTCGTCGACGTCCATTCTTCCGCCGGCGTCCATTCCACCACCCGTTTGCTCCAACGGTGGCGGAAGTGACGTGGACGGAGCGGCTGCCGCCGAAGTCTTCTTCTTCGGTGGCATGTTGATGAAGGGAATGAAGATCTAGCTCGTGTGAACGCCGGATCAGGTTCACACAATCTCGACGCCCCCTACCTGGCGCGCCAAAGATGTCGGGGGAAACTGATCCACGATCACCTATGTGGCCGGCGGACCAGGCCCCTTTCGGTTCGGTGGGGGGCGGAGATAACACGAAGAGCGGATCGAGGCGAAGCACACAAGCAGTTTACCCAGCTTCGAAGCTCTCCGGAGAGATAACACTCCTACTGCTGCTTGTCTGGTTGTATTATCTTGTGTTCTTGCTCTCGAGAGAGAGCGTGGTGTTTTCTGGGCTACGAATGAATCGAAGCGAACTGTCCGAACCCCCTCTACGTTGCGCATGGGCCTCCTTTTATACGCTAAAGGGGTCACCGACAGGTGGCAACGCAGAGGAGGGTATAAATGTAAAAAAGTGAGGTGGTTGGTACAGTTGCTTGTACAGTGCACCCTACCTAACCCCGACGGCAGGGGACAAGGGCATTAAAGGCCCGTCTGAGTCGCCCAAATAGTGTAGAAAAGGACCGTTAGGGGCGCCACCGTTCGCCACGATGGCGATCTTGTCAGCTTCGCATGCCACTGCGCACCGCTGGCTGCACAGCCTCCCGCCACGCGCGCCTGGAGAGGCCCCCAGAGCGACACGTTGGTGGATGCGCTGGAGCACGGGCACAGAGTGGCCGCCTGCAGCGGCAAGCGCCTTGCCGCTGTTGTTATCTTGTCGGGTCCGGAAGCTTGTCACTCTCCGGGCCTCGAGGTACCTTGGTTGGTCTTCCCGGCAAACTCCTCTTGCCGGGGCCTTGTTGCCTTGCCGGAGCGCGTGGCGCGTCGCGGCAAGTTCCTTGGAGTGCCTTGGATGGCCTTCCCGGCAAGCTCCTCTTGCCGGGGCCTTGTCTCCTGAGCTTAAATACTTTGTTCTTGAATGGCTCCAAGGGAACCACGGAGGATCTTGGCGTTCGCCCGGCAAGCCTTGCCGTGGGGTGCTGCAACTGCCCGTGCACAAGTTCGGGGTACTAGGGTACCCCTATTCTAGTACACTGACATGTAACATAGCCAAACAATGGTTTGCTAGGACAAGGTGGGTTAGAGGCTTGGTTCAACAATATGGGAGGCATGATAAGCAAGTGGTAGGTATCGCAGCATAGGCATAGCAAAAGAGCGAGCAACTAGCAAGCAAAGATAGAAGTGATTTCGAGGGTATGGTCATCTTGCCTGAAATCCTGCAAGGAAGAAGAACGAGTCCATGAAGAAGACAAACGGACGTAGTCGAACGGGTCCTCACAAACGCGACGTTATCGGAACCAACCCGAAGAAGCAACACCGGAAAGAAGCACACAACATAGTAAACAACCAACATATGAACATGGCATGATGCACAACCAAGTATGATGCATGTCCGGTTTAAAGAGGGCATGTCATGGCGAAGTGCACAAGCAATCCTACAAATTAAGTGGAGCTCAATATGCAACTCCATTGCATATTGACGAAACACCACGTTCAAGTTATATAGTTCGATCTCGTTTATGTACCCAACAATATTAAATGTTGTTAAACATGTCAAGAAGGTGAAGCAAAATTAAATTTAGGCAAGTTTAAATGAGGCCGGAAACAACAAACGATAATTCCGGTAAATCCCCATATGCATATATTAGGTTTGGTACTGTTCTGACCTAAACACAATTTTAGAGTTATTAAATATGCAAAGCAAGGCCACCATGTTAAACTAGGCGAAATTCTACCCCAATTACATATAAAGTGTGTTAGGTTTGGAGCTACGGTTATTAAGTTATGAATTAAAACATTTTAACAAGTTATTTGAGCAAATTTAAACAAACAACATTTTAAGCATCTTAAACATGGAAGAAAGTGGCATATTATGAAACTAGGCAAAATTCTAAGCAACTTTCATATATAATTTATTTAGATCCGATGCACGGTTGTGGAATTATTAAATGCATGATCAACAAGGGCTTTTTTGTAAAGTTGTTTAACTGGAATAATAACTAAATTCACAGATTTGTAAAAAAACAGTAACTGGGCTGCATCTCAGGCGGACTGGGCTTCTCACCAGAGGGCCAGGGGCTGCTCACCCTGGGCCTTGGGTGACCTGGCGTTGATGGGCCTTGGTCAACCGCCGAAGGGGAGGCGGCCCAGGTGCGTGCAGTCAAAGCGGAGCGAGCGGCTTCGCTGCCAAATCGAGCACGGGGTCAACGCGGGGTTGTCCCGCTCGATGCAGGCGGCAACTGGATGAACCGGAGAACACGAAGAATCCCGCGACGGAGAGGCCAGAGAGACCTGGGCTCGACGGATCCGGAGGCTGGCAACGTCGAGCGCGGTCAACGGCGAGCTCCTGCGTCGGGACGTCCATGGCGGCAGGGGACTTGGCGCGGGGTGAAGCAGAACAAGGACACTGGTTCAGGTGAAGCAGAGCCAGTGGCGGCGGCTTGGCGTAGCTGCAGACGTCGCCGGGGACGGGGAAACGGGCGGAGGCGGCACTCGACGACAAGGCCAAAGCAGGGGAGGCAGACGAGCTCCAGGACGGGCATGCGGTGGCCGGGGAAGTCCATGGAGGCGCGGCGGGGCTAAGGGAGGCAGGCCGGACCTGGCCGTTTTGAGGTCAGGCGGCGGAGCTTGCCGGGGTGGTCGCCGGTCTCCTGTCTCCTGCGTCGCGCGGGGAAGACGGCGCAGGGGCGAGGCTCGAAGCAGAGGGGTCCCTCGCGGGGCTGGGGATGCAGCGACGAGCCGTGCGGCTGACGAAGAGGCACGGCGGCGCAGGGAGGATGACGGCGACGAGCTCCTGCTGGTCGCTGGCGGCGGCAGGATGAGGGAATGAGGCCGACCGCTCCTGCTCGGGGCCTCGAGCAGCTACACGATCCATTCGGGATTGAGGGCAAGAAGCAGAGGAGGAGCGGGGGCGACTGTGGTTGGGCGGCAGCGCAAAACGAGGGAGATGGTTGGATGGTGGGTTGGATGATTGGTGGAGCGCATTGGTTGGTTCGATTCTCAGAACGAGGAGGTTGGTGGATCGTGGGGAGGAGGCTACTGGTTGGTCCGGGAGGGATCCCGAGGAAGATGCGGCGGCGGCGGGGTGAGGGACAAAACCCCTAGATTTTAGGGTTAGACTAGGTTAGGACTAGGGGTTTTTATATAGGGAAGGAGGGGTATTTGGATCATCCAATTAAAATCGTATGGTTGAGAATAAATAGCTAGGGGTCCAAATAAGAAAACGGTGATGTTTTGTAGATGTTTGGGGATGTTCCGGATCCAACGGTGACGACTGCCCGGGTCGGGTCCGGGACAGATTTCGGACGCGCGCGCGAGGAGGTCCTCGGACTGACGAGAGGGCCTAGGTTGGGCCTGACGGCAGGTAGTGGACTGTGTAGAAGGCCTCAGGCCGAGAGAAGAGAAGAGAGAGAGGCCCGGCGACTGTTTCCGGAGACCGAAAACGTCCGACGTTTAACCGGCTATAATGTCGCTATAGTTATCCGTTGGGGCATCAAACGGCCTCCGAATGCGATGAAACTTGGCAGGAAGCCTACCTACAACAAAACAACACCGCATACCAACTTTCATCCCATTCCGAGAACATTTTCCGGCCACTTATAAAATACTATTTCGGACGTGCCGCGGGCGCGTGCAAGTGTGTCTGGGCTCAGAACGGACAATGGAGAGAACTGGGAGACCCGGATGGATGCAAGTTTGAAAACATGATGATGCAATGCGGATGATGACATGGCAAGATGCAACACGCAAGCGAATGACACGGAAACAAACAACGAATAACTCGAAGACAGCTGGCGCATCGGTCTCGGGGCGTCACAACACTCCACCACTACGAGAGGATCTCATCCCGAGATCTAGAATCGCACCGGAGGGAAAACGGAAGAGAAAAGAGAAGAGGTAAAACTAAGTTGCTTCTTTGACAAATGAGTGAAACCACGAACCTTGAGAGGTTAAGCCATTGGAAAGAAGAATACAACGGAGATGAACAAAGTTGAAAACACTCCGTTAGAAAAGAGGAACAAAGTACATAACTAGAACGTTGTAGGTTGAAAGACATAAGAAAAGGTTGCAATGGACAAGAATTACATGCAAGCACTCCGGTAGAAATGAGATGCAAGACTTGATAAGATGAAAAGAACTTGAGCAGAGGACACAACACTCCAGTTAAAACAAGGTAGAGAAGGAATAAGACTGATATAATTTGGGCAGCACTTTGGCTGTAAATGGAAGGAATTGAACATGAACTTGACAAAAATGTGATGATGGGTGAAGAGAGCAACATCACAAAGCCTCCGGAAGAAATGAAAGAATGAAATGGAATGAACGAAGGAGAAAACAAGATCTTGAGAGAGCACGCTTACAACATATGCTAGAACGAAGTTATTGGATTAACAACAATGAAAAGGATAAGCTTGTTGTGGGCTTATGGAAAACATCTCAAAACTATGAGGTGAAATTCTGCCACTAACGAAAAATAATAGATTGGATTGATATGAACAAGGAGATGAGAAGACTATCTCACTGGAAGGATAAATGAAGAACTTGAGTCATTTATAAGCACCATAAATAGCAACAATCCTTAGGGAAAGCTTTAGGTGAAATATAAACCAAGATAACTCAAATGAAGAGATTGGTGGATTTAAAATATCTCATTCCTGACAACTTTTGAATCATGAAACATGAAGGGAAATTGTCAAGAAAGACATAACACCATCTCAAAAGATAAGTTAGAAAGAATTGCACTCCGTATTGCAAGATGAAGAATGCTTGAGCTCCCTTGAAAAGAATCTCAATGAACACTTCGAGAAGGAATTAAATCTTTGATGAATCATCATGTAGAGCCTCCATGAAGAACTCCGGTAATAAAAGAAATGGTAGGAAGGAAGAGAAATTGAAAACACAAGGTGAAGCCTTGCAATGATTTAGATGGATCTTTGTGATGATATACTGCGGAAAACATGGGACTCCGGAAAAAAGAAAAGATGAAACAATTTAAACCGAGAATTTGATGAGCCTCCTGAATAAGGAATTAGATCACTTGGATGAAACAATAATAAGAATTACATTATGCATATCCTTCATCAATTAAATTGATGACAAACCATGGATTGCATACCACTTATTCTCGTGGAAAAAGATTAAGATAGATATAGCGCAAACTTGAGAAGGTCTTCGACGATCCACCGGTAGGATTTGGAAACAACGAATAAATTGATAGAAAAACAACGAAATAGAATTCTTGAATGGACCACCGTAAGAATTGAAAACGAACTAAGTAAAGGGGTGAATCTAGATGCAAGATAACGAAGAGATCCCGAACTGATTAAAGAAAACTTGAATGATGCACCGGTAAGATTTGGAGAGCGAGAGCTGAAAGCTGGAATGAATAAATCTAAGATGATGGGCTTTGGATGATCAAACTGAAAATACTCCTGAATTGCTCCGGAAGGATGAAAAGAATTCTCACAATCGAAAATAATTACGAGAGGATGGCAAAAGGCTAGAACCATGAATCTTCAAGAGAACGGACCACGATTTAGAGGAAACACTTCTTCGGTCTTCAAAATCCGAGAATGATGATGAAAAACACCACCATGAATTGTTGAGATACTCCGGGATGACGAATTTAAAGGTTGAGCCAACGGTAAAAAGAGTTTGAAAGATCTTGGTGAAAGACATTTGACTGATGATGATTTATTCTTACGTCAAACTTTGAAATGAATTTGAGAATAGCTCCGGGGAGATTAGAAGAGTCAGGTAAGATCCTGGGAAAAGACCTGTGGGTTAGGGCCCACTGAAAAGATATACCGTAGAAAGATTTTGAAAAGAGATTGCACTGGTTGATTCAAATGGCTTGAACAGGATAACAACCTCGAAATAGGTTGAACAGATCTTGAATGACAAGACAAGCTTTCCGAGATATCTTCAGCACTCCAGAATAATTGAATAGCGAGAAATGAATGAATATGATGAGCACCGGCATGAGAACACATTTGAAACGAGGAAAAGGATGTGATCACCATCGAAAGATTGCATTGAGAACACCGGGGAAGATAAAAGAACAAAGAATGATAAACTTGAGGCTCCGTTAGAATCTTCATGAGCAACACCGGGTAAGAATATTGACGGAAAAGGAGTGGGGAGGCTTCACATGAATAAGATGGATACTTGATGAAGAAATCTAAATCCTTTAAGAAAAACAAGGGTGGGAGGGTGGGAAAACAAAGACAACTTGGAACGGATGAAACAAACGCCATTGGGAAGAACTGATAATTGATCTTGCGAATGTTGAAGTGATCGGATCCACTTGAGGAGAGACACACCAGTTGACAAGAAATTGAAATGACAAACTCGATGATCGAGAAGGATTAGTATTCACATAGAAATATGAGAACACCGCTTAGGAAAAGTATGGAATCAACATTTGACATTGAAGCAACTTGAATACCACAACTCAAAACAAAACAAAGGATTGGCTTGCAGAATAAGCCGGAACAAACATATGATAGAAATTTCGTTCGAAGTTTTCGTGGTGGGGCCTACACGGGCTCGATCATACAGCACCATCATGTACAAGGTAGTGCACATGACATACGAAGCATCCCCGAGTCGGCATAGCCAAGGAGTCTTTAAGACACAAGGAGACCACTGTAAAACCAACCATGGATAGGCGGACCACTAGACGTCGAACCCCAATTTCATATCATACATCTGTCAGAAAGATATACTAAGAGCTACTTGAATTCCCACTCATAAACTCCTGAAATTTTCTGGTTATGCAATCAGGTGTTGGGGATACAGGGGAAGCATAATATCTCACCCAAACTAGCAAATCCTACATCCAGCTGTATCCATCCTTCAACACATAACCAAGAAACCTTCGGAAATCGTTTACCTCAACCTTCGAAAAGCATCCGTTATACGAGTTATGGCAATACTCCCGAACTCCCGCCCCAGTACTGGGTGGCGTCGAGGTTATCTCACCAACAACTACATAAAAGAGATTTTCGATGTCGGTGAAACTAAACTCAGGTATTCCAGAACTGCAACGATAAAATTGTGACGACAACATCTCGGAGCTCAACTCCCCGGGACACTGCCACAACCCCTAAATGTCAGGAGGCACCAAGAACAATGTTCTCATCACAAAACCATCGAAACGATTCCAAGATACCCGCGTGATCCTAAATTTTTTTAGTGAAATTTGAGAAGAGAAGAGTCAAAACTCTACGTCAGGATGCCCCACCAGAGCGACGAAGGGACTGGGGAGTAAAAAGAATTCCTAACTCTCTGATATCTATATAATCCTAAATGACTCGAAACATTTCTAGACTCAATAACACCAACGATTCGATCAAGCAGGGGGCTCCTAAGGTCGGGGAAGGCTCTGATACCAACTTGTAATGCCCTCGATGCGGCTATATCTCCCACGTGTCGAAGCACGACTTAGAGGCATAACCGCATTGAAAGCAATGTCGCAAGTGAGGTAATCTTCACACAACCCATGTAATACATAAGGGAAAAGATACATAGTTGGCTTACAATCGCCACTTCACACAATTACATGAATAAAGCATTACATCATCCAAATACACTCAAGGTCCGACTACGGAACCAAAATAAAAGAAGACTACCCCGAATGCTACACAGATCCCCGATCGACCCCAACTGGGTTCCACTACTGATCAACTAGAACGAAACAACACAAAGGACACGATCTTCATCGAGCTCCTCCTTGAGCTTGGTTGCGTCATCTGCACGGTTCAACGGCACCTGCAAGCTGGTTTTGGAAGTATCTATGAGTCAAGGGGACTCAGCAATCTCACACCCTCGTGATCAAGACTATTTAAGCTTATAGGTAGGGTAAAAGGTATGAGGTGGAGCTGCAGCAAGCGACTAGCATATATGGTGGCTAACATACGCAAACGAGAGCGAGAAGAGCAGGCAAAAGCACGATCGATGAACTATGATCAAGAAGTGATCCTAGAACAACCTACGTCAAGCATAACTCCAACATCGTGTTCACTTCTCGGACTCCGCCGAGAAGAGACCATCACGGTTACACACGCGGTTGATGTATCTTAATTAAGGTCAACTTCAGGTTTTCTACAACCGGACATTAACAAATTCCCATCTGCCCATAACCGCGGGCACGGCTTTTGAAAGTTCAAATCCCTGCATGGGTGTCCGAACTTAGCCCATCACAAGCTCTCACGGTCAACGAAGGATATTCTTTCTAGCGGGAAGACCCGATCAGGCTCGGAATCCCGGTTACAAGACATTTTGACAATGGTAAAACAAGACCAGCAAAGCCACCCAGATGTGCCGACAAATCCCGATAGGAGATGCACATATCTCGTTCTCAGGGCATACCGGATGAGCAAGACATCGGGTGGGCCAGTCCAGAGTTGCCCCTGGTAGCTCCGGACATCGCTCAGTTGGACCAACACTTAGAGAAGCACTGGCCCGGGGGGTGGGGCTTTAAAATAAAGATGACCCTTGAGTCTGCAAAACCCAAGGGAAAGAAAAGGCTAGGTGGCGAATGGTAAAACCAATGTTGGGCCTTGCTGGAGGAGTTTTATTCAAGGCGAACTGTCAAGGGGTTCCCATTATAACCCATCCACGTAAGGAACGCAAAATCCGGGAACATAACACCGATATGACGGAAACTAGGGCGGCAAGAGTGGAACAAAACACCAGGCATAAGGCCGAGCCTTCCACCCTTTACCAAGTATATAGATGCATTAATTAAATAAGAGATATTGTGATATCCCAACAAGTAAACATGTTCCAACAAGGAACAACATCTCCATGTTCCAACAAGGAACAACCTTCATCTTCACCTGCAACTAACAACGCTATAAGAGGGGTTGTGCAAAGCGGTAACATAGCCAAACAACGGTTTGCTAGGACAAGGTGGGTTAGAGGCTTGGTTCAACAATATGGGAGGCATGATAAGCAAGTGGTAGGTATCGCAGCATAGGCATAGCAAAAGAGCGAGCAACTAGCAAGCAAAGATAGAAGTGATTTCGAGGGTATGGTCATCTTGCCTGAAATCCTGCAAGGAAGAAGAACGAGTCCATGAAGAAGACAAACGGACGTAGTCGAACGGGTCCTCACAAACGCGACGTTATCGGAACCAACCCGAAGAAGCAACACCGAAAAGAAGCACACAACATAGTAAACAACCAACATATGAACATGGCATGATGCACAACCAAGTATGATTCGTGTCCGGTTTAAAGAGGGCATGTCATGGCAAAGTGCACAAGAAATCCTACAAATTAAGTGGAGCTCAATATGCAACTCCGTTGCATATTGATGAACCACCACGTTCAAGTTATTTAGTTTGATCTCGTTTATGTACCCAACAATATTAAATGTTGTTAAACATGGCAAGAGGGTGAAGCAAAATTAAACTAACTATTTAGGCAAGTTTAAATGAGGCCGGAAACAACAAACGATAATTCCGGTAAATTCCCATATGCATATATTAGGTTTGGTACTGTTCTGCCCTAAACACAATTTTTGAGTTATTAAACATGCAAAGCAAGGCCACCATGTTAAACTAGGCGAAATTCTACCCCAATTACATATAAAGTTTGTTAGGTTTGGAGCTACGGTTATTTAGTTATGAATTAAAACATTTTAACAAGTTATTTGAGCAAATTTAAACAAACAACATTTTAAGCATTTTAAACATGGAAGAAAGTGGCACATTATGGAACTAGGCAAAATTCTAAGCAACTATCGTATATAATTTATTTAGATCCGATGCACGGTTGTGGAATTATTAAATGCATGATCAGCAAGGGCTTTTCTGTAAAACTGTTTTACTGGAATAATAACTAAATTCGCAGATCTGTAAAAAAACAGTAACTGGGCTGCATCTCAGGCGGACTGAGCTTCTCACCAGAGGGCCAGGGGCTGCTCACCCTAGGCCTTGGGTGACCTGGCGTTGATGGGCCTTGGTCAACCGCCGAAGGGGAGGCGGCCCAGGTGCGTGCAGTCGAAGCGGAGCGAGCGGCTTCGCTGCCAAATCAAGCACGGGGTCAACGCAGGGTTGTCCCGCTCGATGCAGGCGGCAACTGGATGAACCGGAGGACGCGAAGAATCCCGCGGCGGAGAGGCCAGAGAGACCTGGGCCCGACGGATCCGGAGGCTGGCGACGTCGAGCGCGATCGACAGCGAGCTCCTGCGTCGGGACGTCCATGGCGGCAGGGGACTTGGCGCGGGGTGAAGCAGAACGAGGACCCTAGTTCAGGTGAAGCAGAGCCAGCGGCAGTGGCTTGGCATAGCTGCAGACGTCGCCGGGGACGGTGAAACGGGCGGAGGCGGCACTCGACGACAAGGCCGAAGCAGGGGAGGCGGACGAGCTCCAGGACGAGCATGCGGTGGCCGGGGAAGTCCATGGAGGCACGGCGGGGCTGACGGAGGCAGGCCGGACCTGGTCATTCTGAGGTCAGGCGGCAGAGCTTGCCGGGGTGGTCGCCAGTCTCCTGTCTCCTACGTCGCGCGGGGAAGACGGCGCAGGGGCGAGGCTCGAAGCAGAGGGGTCCCTCGCGGGGCTGGGGATGCAGCGACGAGCCGTGTGGCTGACGAAGAGGCACGGCGGCGCAGGTGAGGATGACGGCGATGAGCTCCTGCTGGTCACTGGCGGCGGCAAGATGAGGGGATGAGGCCGACCGCTCCTGCTCGGGGCCTCGAGCAGCTATACGATCCATTTGGGATCGAGGGCAAGAAGCAGAGGAGGAGCGGGGGCGACTGTGGTTGGGCGGCGGTGCAAAACGAGGGAGATGGTTGGATGGTGGGTTGGATGATTGGTGGAGCGCATTGGTTGGTTCGATTCTCAAAACGAGGAGGTTGGTGGATCATGGGGAGGAGGCTGCTGGTTGGTCCGGGAGGGATCCCGAGGAAGATGCGGCGGCGGCGGGGTGAGGGACAAAACTCCTAGATTTTAGGGTTAGACTAGGTTAGGACTAGGGATTTTTGTATAGGGAAGGAGGGGTATTTGGATCATCCGATTAAAATCGTACGGTTGAGAATAAATAGCTAGGGTGTCCAAATAAGAAAACGGTGATGTTTTGTAGATGTTTGGGGATGTTCCGGATCCAACGGTGACGACTGCCTGGTTCGGGTCCGGGACAGATTTCGGACGCGCGCGTGAGGAGGTCTGCAGACTGACGAGAGGGCCTAGGTTGGGCCTGACGGCAGGTAGTGGACTGTGCAGAAGGCCTCAGGCCGAGAGAAGAGAAGAGAGAGAGGCCCGGCGACTATTTCCGGAGACCGAAAACGTCCGACGTTTAACCGGCTATAATGTCGCTATAGTTATCCGTTGGGGCATCATACGGCCTCCGAATGAGATGAAACTTGGCAGGTGGCCTACCTACAACAAAACAACACCGCACGCCAACTTTCATCCCATTCCGAGAACATTTTCCGGCCACTTATGAAATACTATTTCGGATGTGCCGCGGGCGCGTGCAAGCGTGTCTGGGCTCAGAACGGACAACGGAGAGAACTGGGAGACCCGGACGGATGCAAGTTTGAAAACATGATGATGCAATGCAGATGATGACATGGCAAGATGCAACACGCAAGCGAATGACAATACAACAAACAACGAATAACTGGAAGACAGCTGGCGCATCGGTCTCGGGGCGTCACAAAGCCATAGAGAATAAATGGATCTTCAAGAAGAAGACTGACGCTGACGGTAATGTTACTGTCTAGAAAGCTCTACTTGTTGCAAAAGGTTTTCCACAAGTTCAAGGAGTTGACTACGATGAGACCTTCTCACCCGTAGCGATGCTTAAGTCCATTCGAATCATGTTAGCAATGGCCGCATTTTATGATTATGAAATTTGGCAAATGTATGTCAAAACTGCATTCCTTAATGGATATCTTAAAGAAGAGTTGTATATGATGCAACTAGAAGGTTTTATCGATCCAAAAGATGCTAACAAAGTGTGCAAGCTCCAGCAATTCATTTATGGACTGGTGCAAGCCTCTCGGAGTTGGAATATACGCTTTGATACTGCGATCAAAGCATATGGTTTTATACAGACTTTTGGAGAAGCCTGTATTTACAAGAAAGTGAGTGGGAGCTCTATAGCATTTCTGATATTATATGTAGATGACATATTGTTGATTGGAAATGATACTGAATTTCGAATAGCACAAAGCGATACTTGAATAAGAAATTTTGAACGAAAGACCTCGGTGAAGCTGCTTATATATTGGGCATCAAGATCTATAGAGATAGATCAAGATGCTTAATAGGACTTTCACAAAGGACATACCTTGATAAAGTTTTGAATAAGTTCAAAATGGATCAAAGCAAAGAAAGGGTTCTGGCTTGTGTTACAAGGTGTGAAATTGAGTCAGACTCAATGCCCGACCACTTCAGAAGATAGAGAGAAAATGAAAGGTGTTCCCTATGCTTCAGCCATAGGCTCTATCATGTATGCAATGCTATGTACTAGACCTGATGTGTGCCTTGCTATCAGTTTAGCAGGGACATACCAAAGTAATCCAGGAGTGGATCACTGGACAGCGGTCAAGAACATCCTGAAATACCTGAAAAGGACTAAGGATATGTTTCTCGTATATGGAGGTGACAAAGAGCTCGTCATAAACGGTTACATCGATGCAAGCTTTGAGACTAATCCGGATGACTCTAAGTCACAAATCAGATACATGTTTTTATGAAATGGTGGAGCTGTCAGTTGGTCCAGTTCTGTGACGCCCTCGATTTGACCGTACACTAATCATACACGCAAACGTGTACGACCAAGATCAGGGACTCACGGGAAGATATCACAACACAACTCTACAAATAAAATAAGTCATACAAGCATCATATAACAAGCCAGGGGCCTCGAAGGCTCGAATACAAGTAAGGATGGCAATGGGTCGGGTTCGGCTCGGGTTGAACAATATCAAATCCATATCCAAATCCACGAAGACATTATGTGCCTATCCATGAAAAAATCCACGGGCATAAAACCATGTCCATGTCCAAACCCGATGAATATCCATCGGGTATGGATATCCATCGGGTTCTCTCAACGCGTATAGAAAATACATAACACAACTACACAAGATACACATGAGCTCTCAAATTTTAAGAAAGTAACTTAGCACAAGTGCACAACATAAATCATAGTTTTCTCTTCCAAGTACAAGTCTATTTCAGTTCGGACTTGAGAAGCACGAATTGTAGGCTGTGAGGACATATATTTATCAGATATGTTCATTACATCATCTATTCCTGTAACTTGTGCAGCAGCCGTGCTAACAACCTCTGATGTCGCTGTGGCCTCATCATCTTCTCGATATTGTTCCAACAAATCAGCCATTAAGTTCCTTATTTCAGTAACTTTCACAGCTGCATATTCCATTCCATAAAGAGAACCAAAAAGAGCTTGCAGCATATGAAGCTTATACCTTGGATCAAGAACAGTTGCAACGGACATCAGACCATGTACATCTTTCCAATATTTGTCAAACTTCAGTTTTATTTCCTCAGACATCTTTTACCGAATACATGCACTCAGCCTTCCATTCTCCATCAATAAAAAAATTCTCAAAATTACGTTCCCATACAATTGACGTGAGCTTTCTTTTATTGCTAGCCTAACCTTGCGATGCTCCCACAGCACTCATAGCTTGAGCGTTAGATGTTGGGCTGCCAACTAAGTTAACATTTCCAGGGCTAACCACAACAGGGCCTCGAGAAGCTATTGATCTATACATGCAAAAAAAAAACAGTCTTCAGATTCAGTTAAAGTGAGACAAGGACATAATATCTAGACTGTATTCAGGCAAAATAAATAAATAAACTGTACAAATTTCATAATATTGTGATCTCTATTCTCTAAGTTGTAGTGAATGGTAACTACCAACCTAAATTACTTTTTCTATCTTTATTCTTTTAGGGAATAAGGTAGACCTGCCAAGATTACATGTCAGATTGAAATTCACTAATGTGGCAATATCTAATTTACTAGTTAACATGCATATCTACAGAATACAGATCTTGCCATGTACCAAATACGAACTGTGAATCAATTAGTAACTAGTGAAAATTGCTACTGATGTACAAGAGTAATTTGCAGAAATTGTTACTATAAACTGAAGTACAAGAGTAGTCTGATCCAATTGCTCCCATAAACGGAAGTACATGAGTACTTTGGAGAAATTCACGAACAAAACAAGCTGCACACCCACGTACAGATACACTAGACATACAAGAGAGGGATTGATAGAACAAAAGATTTAGGGCCAGTTCTTTTGGACGATTCTACCAGAATCGTCCCCCTCCCCAGCTTCTCCCAGAATCACCACTCCATATGTTTTTTACAATCCTAAATAATTAGACCTTAACTAGATAGGATTGTAAAAAAATATATGAAGTGGCGATTCTGGGAGAAGCTGGGGAAGGGGGCGATTCTGGGAGAATCGCCAAAAAGAACTGGCCCTTATTACCCTGAGCGCCGGCTGTTTGGTGCGGCCATCGCCTCCTCAGCACGGTCAGACTCCTCGCCGTGGACTGCGGCTGCCTCCCGGCATAGTCGTGCCATCGTGCTCCTGGTCCTGCTCGCAGCAGCGCTATTGCACGTCACGCCGCTCCGCATCGTAGCTCAGTGCCTTGCGCTAGCTCGCCGCCGTCACCGGCCTGCCGTCGTTCCCGTGCGAGCGTGGAGAAGCAGCGATGGATGGGTAGAGGGGATATGGAGTTGGGGCGTTGGCCTGCCACTGTCCAGTTGTGGTGTTGGCTACTGAGGTGCTGCACCATAAGTAGTGTCGTAGTGGTGAGGGCTGGCGCTGGCGGCGGCTATTCCAGGGTTGCGGGAGGAGAAAGTCGAGGAGACGGAGTCGCTGTTTAATGACTATTAGTTGTTTAACGAGGAGACACAAGAATGAGTCTGTTCAAAAAAAAATGTCAAACGGCACTTTAGTAAATTATATGGTTGGGCTTGGGAGGATAGTGTGAAGCGGCACAATTAATTTATCATTTTTTATGAAGAAAAAATATTGAAAGGTGGAATAGTGTGGATTATTGAATTTTGCCCCACATGTCATACTATCGGGTCGGGTTCGGGTATATCCACAGATACATAATTATATCCATGCCCTATCCATGAAGAATTGGGTCGGATTCGGGTGATGCCCATGGATGTAAAAATGTACCCAAACCCTACCCATTCGGGTCGGGTACCCGCGGGTATCCATGTCTGTGGATAAAATTGCCATCCTTAAATACAAGAGCTCAATCATAGATGAGTCAGCAGAAGCATTAATATCTAAGTACAGACATAAGTTAAACAAGTTTGCCTTAAGAAGGCTAGCATAAACTGAGATACAGATCGAAAGAGGCGCAGGCCTCCTACCTGGGATCCTCCTAAACTACTCCTGGTCGTCGTCAGCGGGCTGCACGTAGTAGTAGGCACCTCCCGAGTAGTAGTAGTCGTCATCGACGGTGGCGTCTGGCTCCTGGGCTCCAATGTCTGGTCGCAGCAAACGAGTATAGAAAAGGGGGAAAAGAGGGAGCAAAGCAACCGTGAGTACTCATCCAAAGTACTCGCAAGCAAGGAGCTACACTACATATGTATGCAGTGGTATCAAATGGAATAAGGGTATCATATGTGGATTGAACTGCAGAAAGCCAGAATAAGAGGGGGATAGCTAGTCCTTTCGAAGACTACGCTTCTGGTAACCTCCATCTTGCAGCAGGAGAAGAGAGTAGATGATAAGTTCACCAAGTAGCATCGCATAGCATAATCCTAATCGATGATCCTCCCTTCGTCGCCCTGTGAGCGACCACCGGTTGTATCTGGCACTTGGAAGGGTGTGTTTTACTAAGTATCCAGTTCTAGTTGTCATAAGGTCAAGGTACAACTCCAAGTCGTCCTGTTACCGAAGATCACGGCTATTCGAATAGATTAACTTCCCTTCAGGGGTGCACCACATAACCCAACATGCTCGATCCCATTTGGTCGGACACACTTTCCTGGGTCATTCCCGGCCTCGGGAGATCAACACGTCGCAGCCCTACCTAGGCACAACAGAGAGGTCAGCACGCCGGTCTAAATCCTATGGCGCAGGGGTCTGGGCCCATCGCCCATTGCACACCTGCACATTGCGTACGTGGCCGGTGAGCAGACCTAGCCCCCCTTATACAAGAGTAGGCATTCCAGTCCAACCCGGCGCGTGCCGCACAGTCGCTGATGTCACGAAGGCTTCGGCTGATACCACGATGTCGAGTGCCCATAACTGTCCCCAGTAGATGGTTAGTGCGTATAGGCCAGTAGCCACACTCAGATCAAATACCAAGATCTCGTTAAACGTGTTATTTTGAAATAACCGCGAACGCCGACCAGGGCCAGGCCCACCTCTCTACTAGGTGGTCTCAACCTACCCTGTCGCTTCGCCACAAAGATCCACTCAGAGGGCCGTCGGGACAAACGTCCTTTCAGACCCAATCCGTGAATCACTCGCGGGTACTCCTATGAGCCAACCCGTCTTTAGTCACCACAAGTATCATATATTATGTATATAAGTATATACCCGTGATCAACTCCGGAGTGATCACGGCCCGATAGTATAGCATGGCAGACGGACAAGAATGTAGGGCCACTGATGGTAAACTAGCATCCTATACTAAGCATTTAGGATTGCAGGTAAGGTATCAACAGTTGTAGCAACAATGACAGGCTATGCATGAGAATAAGATTAACGGGAAGCAGTAACAGGCTACACTACTCTAATGCAAGCAGTATAAAGGAGAGTAGGTGATATCTGGTGATCAAAGGGGGGCTTGCCTGGTTGCTCTGGCAAGAGAGAGGGGTCGTCAACACCGTAGTCGTACTAGGTAGCAGTGGCGTCGGTCTTGGTGTCTAGTGAGAGAAGAGGGGGGAGAAACAATAAATATAATGCAAACAAATGCATGACGATGCATGACATGACAAAGCGTAAAGCTAGGTGTGCCCTAACGCAGTATGAGGTGGTGCCGGTGAAGGGGGGAAAAATCCGGGAAATTATCCCCGGTGTTTCGCGTTTTTAGGCAGAGGAGTCGGAGGGGGAAAGTTGCGTGTTTGCTACGCTAGGAATGTGTGGCGGACGAACGGGATGCGTATCTGGATTCGTCTCGTCGTTTTGAGCAACTTCCATGTTGAAAATAATTTAATCCGAGTTACGGATTAAAAGATATGATTTTCTAAAGATTTTATTAATTTCTAGAATTTAATTAATTATTTAAATTAATTCAAAATTGTATTTATGACATCAGCATGATGTCATGCTAACGTCAGCAGTCAACAGGGTTGACTGGTCAACCTGACCAGTGGGTCCCACTGGTCAGTGACACATTTTAATTAAACAATTTAATTAACCTAATTAGTATTAATTAGGGGATGGGCCCCACTGTCATACTAATTAATTAGCTAATTAAGTAACCAGGTTAATTAGATAACTAATATTTAATTAGTTTAATCATTTTGATTAGTTTAACTAATCAAAATTAATTAAGTTGATTAATTAATTAATCTTATTTTCATTATTATTATTATTATTATATTATTTTTATATTATTATTTTAAACAAAGGAAATACGTTCTGGGGCTGGGCCCCTCGTGTCATAGGCCTAGCAGGCCTAACGGGCGCGAGCGGGCGCTTGAGAGGTGGTTAACGGGGCGGAGCCCATGGGAGGCCGAACCCGGGCGGTGCAGGACGCGCAC
>NC_041384.1:348328040-348328609 GCF_002162155.2 Triticum dicoccoides | reverse complement strand
GGGCGCGGGCGCGGATGCAGAGCGCCGATGCAGGCGAAGCCGAGCAGCAGCAGCGTGCAGCGGGGGCAACGGCCAAGCGAGGCCATGGCGCGGCAGGTGCGGGCAGGGAAGTGGAGGCGGGCGAGGGAGGTCCGGGCTGGCGTGGCATGCCAGTGTGTGCGCGGCCTTGTGCGCAGGCGCGCGAGCAAGGCAGGGGGTCGCGGTGGCCGGCGGGGGCGCAGCCAGAGGCGGGGCGGCGCCAGCGGACCAGTAGCATGGGGTGCAGGACAAAGGGCGGCCAGGGTGAGGCCACTATGGGCGCGGGCCTCGAAGGCCAGAGCGTGGGAGGCGCGCGAGGCACCGTGGTGCGCACCGGCGCACGCACGTGTGACGCGAGGGAGTGGCGGGCAGGGGCGCACGGGAGGAGGGGAGCACGGGGCGAGGGAAAGGGAGGAGGGGCGTGGCCCTCACCGCGCGGACGTAGGTGCTATGGCAGCGGCTCGACGGAGGTCGGGGAGGTCCGACGAGGGAGATCCTGCGACAGGCGGCGTTCCGGGCAGCAGCGGACGACGGAGGCCGGGCGCAGGGCA
>NC_041384.1:348282512-348327714 GCF_002162155.2 Triticum dicoccoides | reverse complement strand
GGGTGGAGGTCCGACGGCGGCGGGCGTTGCCAGGGAGGCGGGGTGGGTCGATTCCCTCGATCCAATCTGGATCGGGAAGGAGGGGGGAGAGCGAGTGGGGGGCGAGTGGGGCGACGGGGTGGGGTTAGGGTTTGCGACATGGAGGATATGGGGAATGGGGGGTGGCCGGCTGGGCCGGTTGGCCAGGTCGGTTGTGGCCTGGTGGGCCAAAGCCCAAGGGGCGGGAGGGTTCCTCCTTTTCTTTGTTTTTTAATTATTTTCTTTCTTTTTATTTATTTTCTTTTCCGCTTTATTTAGTCACACTTTATTTTAGTTCTTTATAAAATATGACCATAGCTCCTAAAACAAGATTTGAGAACAATCCTCTACCATAAAAAGTTTGGTGGTCAAATAAACTAGTTTAATATTTGCTTATTATTTAAAATCATTTAAATAATTGTTTTGCTACGTTTTATTCATTTTAGAGTATTTAGTCATTTCATAAAAGTGTGGTTTTTCCGCCATAATTACCTATGCATCATTTAACACAACCCGAACATTTTAGTTTTAATGTTTGAAAACTTTTACCATTTGGTTTGTTTTTTTTATTTTGAATTTTAATCGGTTTCGAACTAACGCGAGATTAGCAATGGTAACCGTAGTGACGTGGCATCATTAGCGTAGGTTTACTGTAGCATAATTATCCGGGCGTCACAAGTTCTAGGCAAAGCGCCGTGGCGGGATCTATGTGTGAAGCGGAGTACATACCTGCTTCGGAAGCAGCAATTGAAGGAGTCTGGATGAAGGAGTTCATATCCGATCTAGGTGTCATACCTAGTGCATCCGGTCCAATGAAAATCTTTTGTGACAATACTGATGCAATTGCCTTGGCAAAGGAATCCAGATTTCACAAGAGAACCAAGCACATGAAGAGACGCTTCAATTCCATCCGCGATCAAGTCAAGGAGGGAGACATAGAGATTTGCAAGATACATACGGATCTGAATGTTGCAGACCCGTTGACTAAGCCTTTCTCACGAGCAAAACATGATCAGCACCAAGATTCCATGGGTGTTAGAATGATTACAGTGTAATCTAGATTATTGACTCTAGTGCAAGTGGGAGACTGAAGGAAATATGCCCTAGAGGCAATAATAAAGTTGTTATTTATATTTCCTTATATCATGATAAATGTTTATTATTCATGCTAGAAATGTATTAACCAGAAACTTAGTACATGTGTGAATACATAGACAAACATAATGTCACTAGTATGCCTCTACTTGACTAGCTCATTGAATCAATGATGGTTATGTTTCCTAAACATAGACATGAGTTGTCATTTGATTAACGGGATCACATCATTAGAGAATGATGTGATTGACTTGACCCATCCGTTAGCTTAGCACGATGATTGTTTAGTTTGTTGCTATTGCTTTCTCCATAACTTATACATGTTCCTATGACTATGAGATCATGCAACTCCCGAATACCGAAGGAACACTTTGTGTGCTACCAAACGTCACAGCGTAACTGGGTGATTATATATGTGCTCTACATGTGTATCCGATGGTGTTTGTCGAGTTGGCATAGATCGAGATTAGGATTTGCCACTCCGATTGTCAGAGAGGTATCTCTGGGCCCTCTCGGTAATGCACATCAATATAAGACTTGCATGCAATGTGACTAATGAATTAGTTGCAGAATGATGCATTACAGAACGAGTAAAGAGACTTGCCGGTAACGAGATTGAACTAGGTATTGAGATACCGACAATCGAATCTTGGGCAAGTAACATACCAATGACAAAGGGACCAACGTATATCGTTATGCGGTTTGACCGATAAAGATCTTCGTAGAATATGTGGGAGCCAATATGAACATCCAGGTTCCGCTATTTTTTATTAACCGGAGACGTGTCTCGGTCATGTCTACATAGTTCTCGAACCCGTAGGGACGTCACCAAGCCGAACGTGTGCAGATCGCGGAGGTGACATACATTCGGTACTAGGATCGGTCGATCATGAAGACGTACGACTACATCAACCGCGTTGTCATAACACTTCCTCTTACGGTCTACGAGGGTACGTGGACAACACTCTTCCCCTCTCGTTGCTATGCATCACCATGATCTTGCGTGTGCATAGGAAAATTTTGAAATTACTACGTTCCCCAACAATATGGTTAGCCCAACATAAAAATTGCGAAGTAATATCTTGAAATCTCCCTCTACAGTGCAATTACGATAGGATTCCATCATCCTGTACTGAGCATCTTTTAAGTTTTCTCCTTGTCTTCGTTTGATGTGAAGAACTTCAAAATAGGGAGACAAAGGAAGAGGAGGAGGGCAAGCCATGAGGGCGAAACAAATGATCTAACACACGAACTCACAAGAAGCAAGCGAAACAAGACGAATAGAAGAGGGGCGAATAAAACGACAAAGGTGAAGTGGGGGAGAGGAAAACGAGAGGCAAATGGCAAATAATGTAACGCGAGGGAGAAGAGTTTATGATAGGTACTTGGTATGTCTTGAATTGGCGTAGATCTTCCCGGCAACGACGCTAGAAATCCTTCTTGCTACCTCTTGAGCATGCGTTGGTTTTCCCTTGAAGAGGAAAGGGTGATGCAGCAAAGTAGCGTAAGTATTTCCCTCAGTTTTTGAGAACCAAGGTATCAATCCAATAGGAGACAACGCACAAGTCACCTAATACCTGCACAAACAATCAAGAACCTCGCAACCAACGCGATAAAGGGGTTGTTAATCCCTTCACAGTCACTTGCGAAAGTGAGATCTGATAGAGATAGTAAGATAAATATTTTTGGTATTTTGTTGTATAGATTGGAAAGAAAAGATTGCAAAATAGTAAACGAGATGCGATAATAAAAGGGATGCAATATACTAAGAAAGAGACTCGGGGGCCATAGGTTTCACTAGTGGCTTCTCTCATGATAGCATGTATTACGGTGGGTGAACTAATTACTGCAGAGCAATTGATAGAAAAGTGCATAGTTATGAAGATATCTAAGGCAATGATCATGAATATAGGCATCACGCCCGTGTCAAGTAGATCGAAACGATTCTGCATCTACTACTATTACTCCACACATCGACCGCTATCCAGCATGCATCTAGAGTATAAAGTTCATAAGAACAGAGTAACGCATTAAGCAAGATGACATGATGTAGAGGGATAAACTCAAGCAATATGATATAAACCCCATCTTTTTATCCTCGATGGCAATAATACAATACGTGCCTTGCTGCCACTACTGCCACTGGGAAAGGACACCGCAAGATTGAACCCAAAGATAAGCACTTCTCCCATTGCAAGAAAGATCAATCTAGTAGGCCAAACTAAACCAATAATTCGAAGAGACTTGCAAAGATATCAAATCATGCATATAAGAATTCAGAGAAGAACCAAATAATATTCATAGATAATCAAGTTCATAAACCCACAATTCATCGGATCACGACAAACACACCGCAATAGAGTATTATATTGAATAGATCTCCAAGAACATCGAGGAGAAGTTTGTACTGAAGATCAAAAGATAAGAAGCCATCTAGCTAATAACTATGGACCCGAAGGTCTGTGGTAAACTAGTCACGCTTCATCGAAGAGGCTATGGCGTTGATGTAGAAGCCCTCCCTGATCGATTCCCCCTCCGGCAGATCGCTAGAAAAGGACCCAAGATGGGATCTCACGGGTACAGAAGGTTGCGGCAGTGGAAAACTGGTTTCGTGGCTCCCCCAGATGTTTCTAGGGTATAAGGGTATATATAGGCGAAAGAAGTACGTCGGTGGAGCTCCGTGGGGCCCACGAGGGTGGGGGGTATGCCTACCCCCTGGGCGCGCCCTCCTGCCTCGTGGCCACCTCATGGAGTTCCAGACTTCCACTCCAAGTCTCCTGGTTTGCTTTCGGTCCAAGAAAGATCATCGCGAAGGTTTCATTCCGTTTGGATTCCGTTTGGTATTCCTTTTCCGCGAAACACTGAAATAGGCAAAAAAACAGAAATTGGCACTGGGCCTCCTGTGAATAGGTTAGTCCCATAAATAATATAAAAGAGCATATTAAAGCCCAGTAAACATCCAAAATAGATAATATAATAGCATGGAACAATAAAAAATGATAGATATGTTGGAGACAGATCAAGACTCTCAAGTGACACCTAACCAATCTAGGAGACACCACTCTCCAAAAGGTAATAGATGGTGTGCTGATGATGAACTCCTTGCTCTTGTGCTTCAAATGATAGTCTCCCCAACACTCAACTCTCTCTCACAGATTTCGATTTGGTGGAAAGATGATTTGAGTGGAAAGCATCTCTAGGAAGGCTAGAGATCAAGATTCTTGTGGTTGGATTGGAATATCTTGGTCCCAACACATGAGTAGGTGGTTCTCTCTCAGAAAATGAATGCTGGAAGTGTAGGAACGAATGAAGGAAGGAAGGAGGGGTATATATAGCCTCCACAAAAATTCTAGCCGTTGCACACAATTCACCAAACTCGGTGGGACCGAATCGAGAAACTTGGTCAGACCGATTTGGTTCAAAAGGTGAACGTTAGAGTTCTCGGTGGGACCGATATGATCAACTCGGTGGGACCGATGTGCTATGGTTAGGGTAAAACCTCAACTCGGTTTGACCGATTACACAAACTCGGCGAGACCGATTTTGGTAATAAGCAAAACAGATAGTTGGTCAAGCAAACTCGGTGGGACCGATTCCATATCTCGTGAGACTGAAATAGTTGCAATAGGCAACAGAGAGTTTGCAAGCCCATCTCGGTGAGATCGAGATCCCATCGGTGAGACCGAGATCCGATCGGTGTGACTGGACTGACCCTATGGTTTCTGGCAGTGGCTATGTCAAGTGAACTGGGTGGCATCGGATAGATCAAATCGGTGGGGCCGAGTTTGACTTTTTGGGTTGGGACATATGTGGAAATGAGAAAGTAGTTGAGAGCTTTGGAGCATATCACTAAGCACTTTAAGCAAGCAAGCCATTAAGCAACACCTCATCCCCTTTTAATAGTATTGGCTTTCCTATGGACTCAATGTAATCTTGGATCACTAAAATGAAAAAGAAGAGTCTTGAGCTTTTGCCAATCTTTGTCCTTACATCTTGAAGGGGTTCCACATCCTCTTGTCCAAGCCACTCCACTGTTGAACTCATCTGAAATATACTAGATGAAAATATTAGTCCAACAGGAGATATGTTGACATTAATTACCAAAATCACCAAGGGAGCACTTGTGCTTTCCATCTCCCCCTTTTGGCAATTGATGACAACATACATCAAAGCTTTAGATAAAGATATGAAGAATAACAAGTAAAGCTTTGGAAAGACATGTAACATGCATAGGCTCCCCACTGCATGTATGCAATCATGTAAATATGGAATGTAAGATCATGTGAATGCATAAGCATGACAGAGCAAGCAATGGGTTACATGTATCTTGGCTATATGCATCAGAGCAAATGATATAGATATACAAAATATACCTTCATCTTCATTAGTCCTTGCAAACAATATGTACATCAGCAAGATATCAGCATGCACATGAGTGTGATGCATATACTTACCTTTTGTTCTTGAGATGGCTTTGGAAAAGATAAACTTGAGTAAACAAGGTTAGATAACACAGAAACACCTACTGGACAAAGTAATCAGTAAACCACAAGAGTACCAAGGTTGGGATGACATATAGAGAGTGAGTACTAGCACTAGTAGACAAAGGGCCTTTAGTCCCGGTTCTGGAACCGGGACTAAAGAGTCGGTACTAAAGCCTCCCCCTTTAGTCCCGTTCTAACTGGAACCGGGACTAAAGGCCCTCCACAGGAGGTTACTAAAGGATATTTTATGATTTTTTTTGAATTTTCTTTTGAAATTTTTTTTGAAATTTTTTGAATTTCAAAATTTTAAATTATTTTAACCTCTAATCTCTAATCACCCCCCATCACTGCTCAATTTAACCTTTAATCTCTAATCACCCCTCATCATTCCAAATCATCTAACTTCCCGAACGGTCACCCATCCTCTCACTACTCCAGCCTGAGCACGCTTAACTTCCGGGTTCTATTTTCCCTCGTTTCCAAGTCTGCACTTGTTGTTTTCCTGACAATAGTAAGATGGCAATCCTATTAACCCTCAGGAATTTAGCTTGAGCATGAAGTCACACATTTCACTGTTTGAGTTTGAAACTATTGTTCTAAAAATCAATAATTATTTAGTAACACTAATATTTCTTGAATAAGTAGTTTGACCATAGTTTGACCATAGTTGACCAAAATTTAAAAAAACTGAAATAATTATTTAGTAACACTAATATTCTTGAATAATTATTTAGTAACACTAATACTTCTTGAATAAGTAGTTTGACCATAGTTTGACCAGATTTAACAAAAATTCAAAAAAACTGAAATTTGAGCATAACTTTTTTTTCCTTTTAGAATTTGAGGATTCTAAAAATTTGCAAACAGGTCATAGGCCGTCTCCATCGGATGCGGATTTTCGTTCCGAACATTTTGATATATTATATGTTTTTTCCGACATCGTATGCAAAAGTTATAGCTGTTTTACATTTTCCCTACATTTTTTGCAAAACATGTCCAAATTTAAGTTTTTAAATTTTCCTAACTAGTAGATGTAGTAACATAACTACCTCTCGAAGGATTTTAAATTTTGAAGTTTCTATCATTTTCTTTTGCTTTTTACAAAACTGAAAAGGCGATGCACCGGGGGGGGGGGTAGGATTTGAAAATTGCACCATTAGTACCGGTTCGTGGCACGAACCGGTACTAAAGGTCTCAACCCCATTAGTATCGGTTCGTGCCACGAACCGGTACTAACGGGCATCACACCCTTTAGTATTGGTTCGTGCCACGAACCGGGACTAAAGGTCCGATTTGAACCGGGAGTAATGCCTGTATGGTGCCCTCGCCGCTTGAACCGCGACTAATGCTCACATTAGTCCTAGTTCGTAATGCAACCGAGATTAATGCTCTTTTCTGGCTGGACCAAAGCCCCTTTTTCTACTAGTGTAGGTACTCTATTTGATATAGACATGTCTCCAAAGAGTAAAGATATGCAAGGAATTCCAAGATTTCCTTCCCATTGATGTCTTTCTCCCCCTGAATCTGATATTGGATAATGGGAGAAGATAGGGAAAAGAAAATCAGAGCAAAACAAACATAACACATGCTAACATGTCTTTCCCCTCTTAAAGACATGTGACTTATCTCCTCTTTGAATACCAAGCATATGGGAAGACTAAGAAATCTTTCCTTCTCATATGGTCTCTCTCTCCCTTTGATGTGATTAAGCTTTGATGTGATCTCTCCCCCCCCCTTTGACATTAATTTCCAAGAAGGGATCCTCTGGAGTGTGAGTCAAATAGGTTTGGTCCTTGAGTCACATAACGAAGACGCATATAGAATGTGATGCGGGTAGAGGACAAGAATCATTGAGTGGAGCTGGAACAAATATGCAGGATGCAAATGGCAAAGTGTCTTCCCAGCATTGAAATTGGTAACACCGAGTTGTTTTCTTCGGTGGCACCAAGGTGGTTCAGTTAGGCCGAAAGAAACAAGCTGGTGAGTCTGAGTTCAACATAGAGAGAAAAAGTCACTACTACAGAAAACCCTAGTAGTAGCGCTTGAAATATGCATAGCAGTAGCGCTGGGTCCAGCGCTACTGCTAGCGCGCTACAGCTAAGTTGTAGCAGTAGCGCTGGTATAGGCAGTGCTACTACTGAGTATTGTTAGAAGTAGCGCTTCCTGGACCAGCGCTACTGATAGTTATCAGTAGCGCTTTTTCATGTGAAGCGCTGCAGCTAAGCCGGCGCTACTGCTAGGTACTCTCCAGCGCTACTGCAAATGTTCCTGTTCCTGCTTTTGCCGACCCTCACCCCCTAAGTATTTGTGGTGTATTTATACAGGCTCTATACAATAGTTTCATCAGATCATACTAAACATACACTATTCTCATCATATCATAGACATACAGTAGTCTCATCATACCATCATCATCATTCAACACAAATATCATCAAATCTTGAAAATAGCGATACATAAGTGTGATCATGTCATGTCTCGAATAAGTGCAACTACAGGGTCATGGCACACACACAAGTTTCATCATCTCTATCTAAACCATGATGTAGAAGAGAAGAGCGATCAGCATGAGCAAGAGCGCGACTATGTAGTACCGGCGGTCCCGCCCCTGCTCATGCTGGAGTGTCCACCTCAAGTAACTACTTTTCGCTTCAGCTCTGCTGTCGAACCCTCTGTGGCTAGCACCCGGGTACCTGTGCACCTGGGCCTGAGCAGCTGGCCAGTGGTTGTAGACTCCTGGAACCCTCCCAACATACACGACATAGTAGCCCTTCACCATCTCTCGTGAGTTGATGAATTGAACGATAATATGCAACATAATGTACTTAAGAAAACAAGGAGGCATAATTAGCAAAATACAATCAAACAATAGTAAACATAAATGACGAATTTCCTCATACCCAAACTAATTAACTAGAGCGATCTACGCTAGTTCAGGACCATGGTTTAGTTACATCACATAGTTTCGCCGTGCATAAATTCAAAGTTTTGCCATAGAAAGAGAGTAGTGACACATTGTCATCAAAAATAAGCCCTCCATGTCGGCGGTCCAATCTTCATAGTCAGGGAGGAAGCACCCGAGCTTCTTGAAAGGCTTCAGGTCTAGACGCTGAGCGAGTAGCAGTGCTCGGACATCTTCCCGCGTGATTGACCCATGGTAGAACATCCCTGTTGGTTCGAGACTGCTTCATGATCACTTGGGCAAGTTCACACTGTACATGATAAAACTCAGCTCTGATTCGATGATCCGGTGTCCTTCCTATGCTTGTGGCCCAGCTGACAATCTCGGCATCATTGGTAGTAGGTGACATGCGAAGGCGTTGATTATCCCTTCTGTACTTGAGCAGGTGATGCATGAGGTAGAATCCATCAGCCATACTAGTGTGCAATTGCTGGATGCAACAGAAGTCGGTCTTATGACCGAAAGCCAGCCCGTGATCCTACACTTTTTCACCTTGATATATCCACCAGACAGGCTGAAGGTTAACATGGCACTATCAAGAACACTCTTTATGTGCTTGTAATCCTTTTTCCCGAGGTTCTTTGATGAGTCCAAGTACATCGCATGGGAGTATTCCGGGGATAGAACGATGAGGATGCCCCCCTGCTGCGCAAATTAAGTACACCTCAAATTAGCCTCCATGCTTGCAAAGGATTGATTAACACTTACGAAAGGATATGTGTGGATGACTTACGTGGGATGATAAGGCAAGAGAATCACTTCCTTGTCCTTATTAGCGATCATGAATTCGCCGAGGTACTTGCTCGCATAGTCACGGTGCTCTTTGCAAACTGCCAAGAAGCTCTCGTGCATATTGAACGGGTCCGCGACGCAGATATATTTGATGTTCTCGACCTTGATGAAGTGGTTCAGATACAACACATACATGCGGATGAACTGGAAATCTAGCTTGGTCATGTGGAGCATGTTGTAGATGTAGTAAAATCGCATGATGAACTTATTCACGGGCCATCTCTCGACGTACAAACTCCCACCCGGCACCTGAGCCGTGTAAAGCGGGTATCCTGGTTTTTCCGCGACCAGAAGGCTTTTCTCTCTGGCCAGCACATCTTCATGGAGTCTCCTGAGATCATTTTTCACTATGTGCTCTAGCGCTTTCGCAGGTAGGATCGGCTGGCCGGTGACATGGAAGCGATGCGCTCCTTTGATAGGTATTATGTCTACCACCCGGGGCTCCAGAGGCAGCTGGCTGCTTGAAGCAGCTCTGGCTCCTTTAGGGCCTTTCTTGTCCGGTCTCCTCCTTTGCTTCTTGGTGGGTGGCTGTAGTGAGCCCACCATACCTTTCCTAACCACGACCCCCAGTGTCATCGGGATAATCAGTGGACGGGCATCGAGAAGTTGCTGGTATAGGCGGCATTTGGAGGCGTCTCCTGCGAGGATCGCTTGAAGAGAGACTTTTTGCATCCCGCCTTAGGACGTTCCAGCTCCGGCAAATCAGGTAGCATCAAGTCATCATACCCATGCTCATAGCCCGAGTCATCGCCGTCCTGAGCCATCAATCCTCCATCATCATAGGTGGTATTGAAATACTTGTCTGGATCATCATCATCATCATCATCCTCCATGTTATCATCAACATTTGCATTCTTTAACAACGGGGGCTACATCATCTGGCACTAATGGAGGCTCTCCCTCGCGTCGTCCGCTATCACTCACCCCTACAGGTGCAGGTAATGTGGTAGGTGGGGTGGTGTTCATACCTTGTTGATAAGGTGGCGTTGGCGTGATACTGGGAGCCTCAAGACGAAGAAGAGACTTGGGCCAAGGCAAGAACCAGCTCTTGCATGCGCCAATCATCTTAGGGGTCTCGTCGTCATCGACTGGTACTGGAGGAGGCAAATCCTCGAAGCCCGCTAAGACACTAGCCACGTTAACCTTGAAGACACCATCGGGCATCTCTCGGTTGTGGAACATGCGGTCCTTTGGCTTCACGATCGTCACCTTTCCCACAGCCACCTTCTGGCCCTAGATGTCGTAGAGTAGGGTGCACGGGGTGTCGTCAGCTGTCGGTGTCAAAACCGGTGGATCTCGGGTAGGGGGTCCCGAACTGTGCGTCTAGGCCAGATGGTAACAGGAGGCAAGGGACACGAAGTTTTACCCAGGTTCGGTCCCTCTCGATGGAGGTAAAACCCTACATCCTGCTTGATTAATATTGATGATATGGGTAGTACAAGAGTAGATCTACCATGAGATCGAGGAGGCTAAACCCTAGAAGCTAGCCTATGGTATGATTATTGTTGTCTATGTTGTCCTACGGACTAAAACCCTCCGGTTTATATAGACACCGGATAGGGTTAGGGTTACATAGAGTCGGTTACAATGGTAGGAGATCTACATATCCGTATCGCCAAGCTTGCCTTCCACGCCAAGGAAAGTCCCTCCCAGACACGGGACAGAGTCTTCAATCTTGTATCTTCATAGTCCAGGAGTCCGGCTATCCGAACACCCCCTAATCTAGGACTCCCTCAATAGCCCCTGAACCAGGCTTCAATGACGACGAGTCTGGCGCGTAGATTGTCTTCGGCATTGCAAGGCGGGTTCCTCCTCCAAGTACTTCGTAGAAGATTTTGAACACAAAGATAGTGTCCGGCTCTGCAAAATAAGTTTCCACATATTGCAATAGAGAGAATAATATTTACACCAATCTAATCTACTGACGTATTCCGTAGCGTGACACACCACGGCCAAGCCTTTATCCGAGTCGTTTCATTATCCCACCTCAGCGCGTTATGCGAGGCGGTTTCCTTGGCACGTCTTGTTAAAGCAGAGATCATGTCCCCTTATCCCGGGATTCTCATCAATACGGGCGTGGGTAACCCAACCGCGCCATTGATTATGGCGCTTGGAGATAAGCGAGTTTTACCAGGCTGGTGGGGACATGTAGTTGCGTCCACCCATATAAGGGGTTAAAGATCCACCTTTTCACCTACGCCTTCTTCCTCCTTTGCCTATCCATTCTTGCGCACTCGAGCTCCAGCGCCCAAGTCCGCACTCCCCACCTCAACCTTCTCCAGCCATGTCCGGAGTGGGAGGCAAGTGGATGGTCTCCTCCGTCACGGAGGGACACATAAAAAAACTGAGGAAAGCCGGATACATGTCTAACGACATCGCGTACCGGCTTCCCGAAGAGGGGCAGCTCATCCCCACCCCTAGGCCCCATGAGAGGGTGGTGTTCCTCCCCCATTTCCTCCGCGGACTGGGCTTCCCTCTCCACCCATTCGTCCCGGGGCTCATGTTCTACTACGGCCTGGATTTCCACGATCTGGCCCTGAACTTCGTCCTCAATATCTCGGCGTTTATCGTCGTGTGCGAGGCCTTCCTCCGCATCCGCCCCCATTTCGGCCTATGGCTCAAGACTTTCAACGTCAAGCCAAAGGTGGTGCGCGGCAACCAGGCGGAGCGCGGAGGCACCATGGTGGGCAAGATGGCCAACGTCCTATGGCTCAAGGGCTCCTTTGTGGAGACCCCGAAGGGGTGGCAATCGGGGTGGTTTTACATCACCGAGCCGCGCGACACCGAATGGGTTACACCCCCCGAGTTTCGATCCGGACCCCCTATGCGGCTCACCTCCTGGAAGGAGACGGGCCTGTCTTGGGGTACAAAAGGAGAGCTGACCGGACTCCAAACATGCATCCAAACCCTGGCGGACAAGAAGCTCAAACTTGTCAACGTAGTCCAGGTTATGCTCATCCGCCTGATCCTCCCATGTCAACAACGGGCTTTCAACCTATGGGAGTTCGACCCGGCGCGGCACCAAACTCTGAGCAGGCTCTTCGACACGACGTACGAAGATGCCTGGAAGGTGCTTTTCAAAGGCGCCGAGGCTCCCTCATCCGCTATCGAGGATCGCGGATTCAGTGCGCAGCGTCACGCTCTCGCAGTAAACTTTTTTTTTCCTTTTACAGGGTATCAGTTTTTCATAGTTTGACTCCATGCGGGATCTAAGCTCCCTTACCTTTGACAGGATTGGCAGGTGATGTCCGGACAGATCAACTGTCCGGCTCCTTTGCCCGAAGGCCCAGCGGACGCTCGCTTGGCGAAGCTGCTGGTTCCGGCGCCCTATGTTGTGCCGGAGAAGAAGGCCGCAAAAAAGGCCGCAAAAAAGGCCGCGGGGACTCGAAAGAGTGCCCGGCGCCAGGAGGTGTCGGATCCATCATCCGATGGTTCCGAGGCGCATTCCTCCCGTGAAGACGAGGAGGAAGAAGAGGAGAACTCTCCCCCTCCAGCGGGAGGAGAGAAGAAAAGGAAGGCCGCCCTCTCTAGGGAGGACGGAGGGTCCAAGAAGGGGAAAACCCTTCCTCCGGACTACTCCACCGACGCCGATGGCGGAGAGGAGTGGCAGCCCAGGGCTAAGCCCCTGGCAAAATCGTAAGTATCCGGATACCAGAGTAATTCATAGTATACGTTTATTGCACAGCTTTCCCTTACATCGAATATGTTTATGCAGCCCACCCAAAGACCGGCTCGACGCGTCGTCGAGCGGCTCACTGGACTCGTCGGACGTGAACTCGCTTCTGACGGCTTCATCCCCCCGCCCTACGGACGACACCGAAGTGTTGTCCCAACAGGTTCCAAGCCGGGAGGAGGTGGTCTTGGAGGCGCCGCAAGGCGACCTCCCGGACTCCAGGAGTAAAGAGGATGAAACCCCCCCAGGGCTCCAAGTCCAGCTCTAGGCCGGACACCGCTCCGGAACCTTCAAAGGTTCCCGAGTCCGGCGGGGGACCTCCTTCCAAGAGGAGCAAGTCCACCGTGCCGGCGGCCCCCGTCCAACCGGAGGCGCCAGACAATATGTTGGATGCGCTCCAAGGCGCCTCCATCGACGAGGAGCACCGCACTATTATGAGTGCGGTGGTCCAGAAGGTTCAGTCCGCCAAGAGCGGACTGATTGAAGCTTGTACTAGCCTTTTGATAGGCTTTGAGATAAGTAAAGAATGTGTAAATAATAGTACCGCATAGACAGTAGCCCCTGATGCTCTGTTTGGCGTTCGGGAAGAAAAGCCGAATAGAGGATCAAATAGAATTCGCAGGCGTCTAATAAAAATGAGTCAATACGCATATGCAGGTTTCCCTGCTTGCGTCCGCCGCACTGACTGCGGAAGTGGACACGCTAAAGCAGAACCTCGAGCGGTCCGAGCAAGAGCTCGGGCGTGCCAAGAAGCAGCTCGAGGACAATGAAGGTAAGAAATACCTTGTTTTTAAATATATAAAAAGGTGCAATTGCAAAGAATGACAGGATTATCGTGGCTATTTTAGGGGCCACGTCTGAAGTGGCGACCCTTAAGCAAGCGCTGGTCGAGGCCGAGAAGAGGGCGGCCTCAGAGCGCACCGAGCGGGAGAAGTATGAGGCCGAGGTTGGCTAGGTGCGGCAAGAGCTCCAAGCTCTCATGGAAAAACATGAGAGTTTGGAGTTTGACTCAAAGACGCGAGCGTCCGAGCTCGCGGTGGCTATTGAAAATGCCAAGTCTGCCAAGGCCGAATCCCAGAAGACCCTCCAGGAGTTGGATGAGGTGAATAAGATAGCGGCGGGTAAGGCATTCTTTATGCAAAGCAAACACATAAACGTGAGTTACTGGTTACTTACCCGAATCTGGAGCTCTCCAGGAGCGTTCGCAGATCTTCTCCGGAGTGTGTCTGATGCCGCCGCATTCTATCGAGCCGAGGAGGGCAGCTCGATAGAGAAGGTGTTCTGGTCTCATTATGCTGAGGCCGGACACACCGTGCCCCTGAGCGACCAGCTGAAGCAACTGGTCGAGCCCCACAAGGAGGCCGAACAGGCCATGAAGGGCCTCATTGTTCGGCTGTGGCCTGGAGGGGATCTGCTTGGGAGCTATTTCGGGCTGGTGCGGCAGTTGGTGGAGGCCTGTCCAAGGCTCGAAGTCATTAAGCGCTCCGTCTGCATTGAAGGTGCCCGTAGGGCCCTTGCCCGTGCTAAGGTGCACTGGGGCAAGCTGGATGCTGAGAAGCTGGTGAAGGACGGGCCACCGCCGGGGAAAGAGCATCGCAAGCCCGCGAATTACTATAAGGATGTTCTGAAGGGTGCCTGCCTTGTGGCGGATGAATGTTCTAGGGATGTAATTTTTGAGTGAAACTTGCTCGTTTTGTCCTGTGCGCTGAAAACTTGTTTATATGCGCTAAGCAATGCTGTTGGAATTTAAAATATTACCTTCTGTGCGGCTGTTTATCAATTCTGAGAGATGGTGAGTCATCGGCTTCTGCCCCCGTGCCGCTAGTGCTGGGGTGTTCGGGGATAAACTTGAGCGCTCTTTTTCCCATGTTTGGGTCCTTCGAGGGAGGCGCTCGGTCCAACGAACAAGGCAATCGGACTATAATGCGTGAACACTCACTTAGCCATAGAATTCTATAATTTTAAATTTCGGCGAAGCCCCTGGTATTTGGAAGACCGAGTTCGGGGAGCTATCCACGCCTTGGCCGGACAGAGCCGACTCCTCGCCCTAAGCGGCATAAGTCTTTAGGGACTCGAAAAACCTCTCGAACAGCGACCAGCTCTCACTCCATCATGACAGTCAGTTTTAGCTTTCTCCACTGAGGTGCTCGACCCAGCTCAACTGGGGCACAATCGCAGTGGTTCTCCTAGTGCTACCTTAGCCGATATAGCGGAACGTAAGGCACCAAAACATAGGAGCCGGGCAAACCCAACTATTGACCCAAGACATGATTCGGAGCCGATCCATATAATGCTATAAGTTCGGGGTGCCGCACTTGTTAAAGTGTTCGCACTTCTCACACCATATTAAGGGGTACTAAAGCCCCTGGCGTATTTTGGCCGTACCAACGTGTACGGGTGCAACATGTCGTTTAAGGAACATATATAAAGAAAAAAAAGGTAATGCAAAAATAGACGAAAGCTATGCATTGTTTATTAAAAAGGGGCTGCGACCAAAGCAGAACGATACAAATAATGCGATAAGTGGAAGGTTGGACTAGTTAACATGTCCGTTCCAGGGGCAAGCTGCGGAATAATATGCGGAACAGGTATACTGCTCGTGATAGAGACCACCTGGGAGTTCCGTAATGCGGCGTGGCTTGTCTGCTTCCCTGGTTCTTGCATCGTTTGTGCGGCAATTGAACTACCGAACAGGCCTTCCGAAGGATGGAGTCCTGAAAGTAAGAGAAAATTAAAAAATCGGCAGCCCCTGGTACGGTTTAAGCCGTGTTTTGGGCATGCCGTGATGGTGCCTCTCCCCCATGGTATCTCTAGAGCGTAATTATGTACGCGAAGTACTGGAGTCGCCTTTTTGCGAGGGTTGGGGTTGGGGACACATTGCTACGCCTGCTCGGATCGTGCCAGGCGGTCTTGTTGTAGGTTACTCCGGGCGCGCTTGACGGTGTCCGGTCGTTTATTGGCCGGACTGGAGAACTGCCTGGAGGGGCTGCTTTGTACTTCCGCTGCAAGGGCCGCCGTGTGCTCCTCCGTTCAGAGGGAGCGTTTGGTGTTTCCATTGACCGTAATTACTCCTCAAGGGCCTGGCATCTTGATCTTAAGGTATGCGTAGTGCGGTACCGCATTGAACTTTAGCGAATGCGGTTCGCCCGAGCAGTGCGTGATAACCACTGCGAAACGGGACTATGTCGAAGATTAACTCCTCGCTTCTGAAATTATACGGAGATCCGAAGACCACTTAAAGTGTGACTGAGCCTGTACAGTTGGCCTCTACACCTGGGTCATTTTGGTGGGCTTAATCCTCGAGGGATCTATGCCTATTTTCCGCACTGTATCCTGGTAAAGTAGGTTCAGGCTGCCGCCGCCGTCCATAAGGACTCTAGTGAGATGAAATCCGTCAATAATTGGGTCTAGAACCAATGCGGCGAATCCGCCATGACGGATGCTAGTGGGATGGTCCCTTCGACCAAAGGTGATCGGGCAAGAGGACCAGGGGTTGAACTTTGGGGCGACTGGCTCTACCGCGTATACGTCCCTTAACGCGCGCTTCCGCTCCCTTTTGGGGACGTGGGTTGCGTATATCATGTTCACCGTCCACAATTGTGGGGGAAAACCCTTCTGTCCACTGTTGTTCGGCGACCGGGGCTCCTCGTCGTCATTGCTATGCAGCCCCTTGTCTTCATTTTCGGCGTTTAACTTGCCTGCCTGCTTGAATACCCAACAATCCCTGTTGGTGTGATTGGCCGGCTTTTCGGGGGTGCCATGTATCTGGCACAAGCAGTCGAGTATTCGGTCCAAACTAGACGGGCCCCTAGGATTCCTTTTGAATGGCTTTTTCCACTGACCGGATTTAGAGCCTTTGAATCCGGCATTAACTGCCGTATCCTCAGCATTGTCGCCGTTAATGCGGCGCTTCTGCTTGTTGCGACGCGACCTGCCACTACTGTCCCTGGTGTCCGAATTACCAGGGTTCTTGGTCAAATTGTTGCTACGAGCAAGCCAGCTGTCTTCTCCCGCGCAAAAGCGGGTCATGAGTGTCGCGAGTGCTGCCATAGATTTTGGCTTTTCCTGTCCAAGGTGCCGGGCCAGCCACTCGTCACAAATATTGTGCTTGAAGGCTGCTAGGGCCTCAACGTTCGGACAGTCGACTATTTGATTTTTCTTTGTTAGGAACCGTGTGTAGAATTGCCTGGCCGATTCCTCTGGCTGCTGAATTACATGACTTAGGTCATCGGCGTCTAGGGGTTGCACATAAGTGCCCTGGAAATTGTCGAGGAATGTGGCTTCCAGGTCCTCCCAACAACTGATTGATCCTGTTGGCAAGCTGTTAAGCCAATGCCGAGCTGGTCCTTTGAGCTTGAGTGGGAGGTATTTGATGGCGTGGAAATCATCGCTGCGGGCCATGTGGATATGAAGGAGATAATCCTCGATCCATACCACAGGATCTGTTGTGCCATCATATGATTCGATGTTTACGGGTTTGAAACCCTCGGGGATTTGATGATCCATTATTTCGTCTGTAAAGCATAGTGGGTGTGCGGCGCCTCTGTACTGGGCTATATCATGACGTAGCTCCAATGAGCTTTGTCTACTGTGTTTGGCCCTGCCAAATTTGTGGCAGGCGTGACGGTTACCGTCTCGAGCCGTGGGGCGCCCACGCGATCCGTAGATCGATCTTGTTTGCCTTGCCTTGTCCTCCAACATGCCTCGTAAGTCCGGCGCATATTCCTGTGCCTTGGTACAGGGTGCGGCTTGAGTGGAGGGCCGAGAGGCCTCTCTGTCATGGCCACGAGGTGGCCGGTCGGCCGCATCAAGTGCTTCCTCCTCTAGTCGGGGTAGCAACCTGCGCTTTGGGTAGCTTTGGGAGGGGCGTTCGAGTTTATGCTCTTCGGCCGCAAGGACTTCAGTCCATCTGTCGACTGGCAAATCTTGATCAGCTCTAAGCTGTTGCTGTTTTTTCTTGAGGCTTCTTGCCGTGGCCATAAGCCTGCGTTGAAAATGCTCTTGCTCGACGGGATCCTCTGACACGATGAATTCGTCGTTGTTGAGGCTTGCCTCGTCTTCGGAGGGAGGCATATAATTATCGTCCTCGACCTCTCTGTCTGCCGCTCTCTCATGAGGGCTGGTTTCTCCATCCTCCTGTGCTAAATCTTGCTGGAGGGGGTTTTCTTCGGCACTTTCCAGTGTATTATTGTCTCCCGTGCTGGAATCACCGTATTTGTTTTGGCGGGATTTTGAGTGGCGCCGCTGACGCCGGCGCTTAGGCTGTTTCTTGGAGGGGTCATCCTCCGCTGTTCCATCGCCATATCCCTCTTTTGGGGTGTCCATCATGTATATTTCATATGACGAGGTGGCTTTCTAGGGCCTAGTAGGCGCTAGTTCTTCATCATCTCCTTCATCGGCGTCCATACTGTCAATGTCTTCGGAGGCGAAGTCGAGCATGTCGGTTAAATCATCGACAGTGGCTACAAAGTGGGTGGTGGTTGGGCTTTGAATTTCTTCATCGTCCATACCCCAACCTTGCTGACCGCAGTCCGGCCAGGGCTCTCCTGATAAAGAGTGAGACTACAGTGTCTTCAGGATATCGCCGAAAGGCGAGTGCGGAAAGATGTCTGCGGCAGTAAACTCCATGATCGGCGCCCAATCGGATTCGATCGGCAGGGGCGGGGAGGGTTCGGAGTCCGGAGAGGAGTCCAGCTCCTTGGAGTCAGGAGTCTCGCATAGTACGGGGCTAGTATTCAGCTCAATCTCCGTTGGGATCGCAGCCCCCAAGGTGGCGTCCAACCACCCATCCTCGATCGACGCAGTTGGCTCCGAATTAAGGGTCGAAGCTGATGCGGGTGCGGCCTTCAGGGCACTGTTCGGCGGCAGAGCTAGATCATGCTCGTCGGGACAGTGCGGCGCACTCGGCAGTGGCTCGAATCCGTCGAAGATCAAGCCCCTACGGACGTCAGCCATGTAGTTTAAACTTCCAAATCTGACCTGACGGCCAGGGGCGTAGCTTTCCATCTGCTCCAGACGGCCAAGTGAATTGGCCCGCAGTGCGAAGCCGCCGAAGACGAAGATCTGTTTGGGGAGGAAGGTCTCACCATGGACTGCATCGCTATTGATGATCGTAGGGGCCATCGAGCCTGACGGTGACGACACAGAGGAACTCTCAATGAAAGCACCAATGTCGGTGTCAAAACTGGCGGATCTCGGGTAGGCGGTCCCGAACTGTGCGTCTAGGCCAGATGGTAACAGGAGGCAAGGGACACAAAGTTTTACCCAGGTTCGGGCCCTCTCGATGGAGGTAAAACCCTACGTCCTGCTTGATTAATATTGATGATATGGGTAGTACAAGAGTAGATCTACCACGAGATCGAGGAGGCTAAACCCTAGAAGCTAGCCTATGGTATGATTATTGTTGTCTATGTTGTCCTACGGACTAAAACCCTCCGGTTTATATAGACACCGGATAGGGTTAGGGTTACATAGAGTCGGTTACAATGGTAGGAGATCTACATATCCGTATCGCCAAGCTTGCCTTCGACGCCAAGGAAAGTCCCTCCCGGACACGGGACGAAGTCTTCAATCTTGTATCTTCATAGTCCAGGAGTCCGGGCAAAGGATATAGTCCGGCTATGCGAACACCCCCTAATCCAGGACTCCCTCATCGGCCTATGAAGGAGACATCTCCGCGACATCAAACATCCGAAAGGCAACTGAAACAGAAGACTATAGACATGCTGCTGAAAAGGGTATAACGCATAATTACCGTGAGGGCGTCGAGCTCAGCTAGCGATGAAGGCCCACCGACCATGCAAGAGACGGAGGTCGGGCTGCTATGAATAGGAGCGAGACCTTTTGCAATTGCTTGATCAGGTGTTGTTGCTCTGGTGTTCACCGAATTGCTCCTGACAAAGCTGGGAAGGGGAAAGTCCTTCGACCATGCATTTGGATTGTTCTTCGTGAAATCCCATAGTGCTGGAAGCAAACTGACCACCGCGTTAGTGATCGCTGCATTGACGGCCCCGAGCAACTCTTCTTTGGTCTTATCGACCGCAATCTTGACCTTCTCGTCGATGCTCTGCTGAGTGACGACCGAGCGTCTTTTCCTTCTTTCGTCTAGATCCTCGGGGTAGCACGTCTTCCACGAGCCAACATCTCCGATGCCGTGCACACGTCCATAGGACGGTGGCTTGTCCACCGGGACCTTCTTCAGTATGTTCAGGGCCCGGTTGAATGGGGTGTCCCACTTGGGCCTCACTGATGAGGACATCAATACAATTGTTACACCCACAGCCCCTGCTGCTATACATACTGGACCAATTACTAGAGCTCGTGCACGCCAACTAAATTACCAGGTACTTTCGTTTCTTGGTAATGATTCTAATGTTCATGAGAATATGATGCTGCCTAAATTGGATACATTTGTTTTGCTTACAAATGAAGGGCCTAGCTTGGAGAAGGATGAACATTGGAGCAAGAACAAGCATGGAGATGATGGCATGCGCAAGGGGAACAAGAACGGAGTTACAAGTGATGATTTCAGGACATTGAAGCCACCATAATGGGTGCATGAAGCCTTGGACGAAATATACAAGATGCCACTTCATAAATTTCGTCCCGAGGCTATTTTAGGTGCTGCGTCACCTTATTATTGGGCCAGGCCCATGTAATTTCGAAATACATAAGTATAGGCTATTTTTAGAGTCCGTATGTGTGGGGAAACAAGAGATAGGGTTGATTTCGGACTCCTCCACTAAGGGCCACGAAATTCCCCCCTCTTCCTCCATATATACAGCCCTTAGGGCATCGTTTAGACTTTGGGTTTTGTTTAGATTAAAAGTTCGCCATAGCTGCAACTTCGCGTACTTCGTTTGTGTTCAACGACCAGACAAAGGCGTCACAGAACCCCACCTTGATCAATAAAGCTTTCATCTTATATTCGCAATATCCAGATTGCAATCTTAGTTTCTTGCTTGTTCTTCGTTTGCTCGCAGGAAACAGACCCTCGTGGTCAGGTTGATCGTGCTCCGGCATGGTCAATAACCTCTCGGAGTTGGTTTAGCGATTGCTAAGGCGCGACGTCCTCGCACGTTCGTAGTCGGATCGTCAAAGTCGACTTCCACCAAAGCGATATCCATCATCTCATCGAAAGATCGGGACCCTCGCCTCTATCACCATGTCATAAAAGCGATGATGCTATTAATGTTGTTGATTTGTTCTTTCGTGAAATTATTCGTTGCATGGTGTGCCAAATACTATTGTTTCAGATCGTGATACTAAATTTCTTAGCCACTTTTGGAGATGTTTATGGGCTAAGTTGGGGACTAAACTGCTTTTTAGTACTACTTGTCACCCCCAAACTGATGGACAAACTGAAGTAGTCAATAGAACATTGTCTACTATGCTTAGGGCTGTTTTGAAGAATAATAAGAAAATGTGGGAGGAATGCTTGCCTCATATTGAATTTGCTTATAATCGTTCATTGCATTCTACTACTAAGATGTGCCTTTTGAAGTTGTGTATGGTTTCCTACCTCGTGCACCTATTGATTTGTTGCCTCTTCCATCTTCGGAGAAGGTTAATTTTGATGCTAAACAACGTGCTGAATTGATTTTAAAAATGCATGAGTTAACTAAGGAAAACATTGAGCGTATGAATGCTAAATATAAACTTGCTGGAGATAAGGGTAGAAAACATGTTGTGTTTGCACCTGGAGATCTTGTTTGGTTACATTTGCGTAAGGATAGATTTCCTGATTTGCGCAAATCAAAGCTAATGCCACGTGCTGATGGTCCCTTTAAGGTGTTAGAGAAAATAAATGATAATGCATATAAACTTGAGTTGCCTGCAGATTTTGGGGTTAGTCCCACTTTTAACATTGCAGATTTGAAGCATTATGTGGGTGAGGAAGATGAACTTCCGTCGAGGACGACTTCATTTCAAGAAGGGAAGGATGATGAGGACATCAATACAATTGTTACACCCACAGCCCCTGCTGCTATACATACTGGACCAATTACTAGAGCTCGTGCACGCCAACTAAATTATCAGGTACTTTCATTTCTTGGTAATGATTCTAATGTTCATGAGAATATGATGCTGCCTAAATTGGATACATTTGTTTTGCTTACAAATGAAGGGCCTAGCTTGGAGAAGGATGAACATTGGAGCAAGAACAAGCATGGAGATGATGGCATGCGCAAGGGGAACAAGAACGGAGTTACAAGTGATGATTTCAGGACTTTGAAGCCACCATAATGTGTGCATGAAGCCTTGGACGAAATATACAAGATGCCACTTCATAAATTTCATCCCGAGGCTATTTTAGGTGCTGCGTCACCTTATTATTGGGCCAGGCCCATGTAATTTCGAAATACATAAGTATAGGCTATTTTTAGAGTCCGTATGTGTGGGGAAACAAGAGATAGGGTTGATTTCGGACCCCTCCACCAAGGGCCACGAAATCCACCCCTCTTCCTCCATATATACAGCCCTTAGGGCATCGTTTAGACCTTGGGTTTTGTTTAGATTAAAAGTTCGCCATAGCTGCAACTTCGCGTACTTCGTTTGTGTTCAACGACCAGACAAAGGCGTCACAGAACCCCACCTTGATCAATAAAGCTTTCATCTTATATTCGCAATATCCAGATTACAATCTTAGTTTCTTGCTTGTTCTTCGTTTGCTCGCAGGAAACAGACCCTCGTGGTCAGGTTGATCGTGCTCCGGCGTGGTCAATAACCTCTCGGAGTTGGTTTAGCGATTGCTAAGGCGCGACGTCCTCGCACGTTCGTAGTCGGATCGTCAAAGTCGACTTCCACCAAAGCGAAATCCACCATCTCATCGAAAGACGGGACACCTTTGCCTCTATCAAGAAGGATGAACATTGGAGCAAGAACAAGCATGGAGATGATGGCATGCGCAAGGGGAACAAGAACGGAGTTACAAGTGATGATTTCAGGACTTTGAAGCCACCATAATGGGTGCATGAAGCCTTGGACGAAATATACAAGATGCCACTTCATAAATTTCGTCCCGAGGCTATTTTAGGTGCTGCGTCACCTTGTTATTGGGCCAGGCCCATGTAATTTCGAAATACATAAGTATAGGCTATTTTTAGAGTCCGTATGTGTGGGGAAACAAGAGATAGGGTTGATTTCGGACCCCTCCACCAAGGGCCACGAAATTCCCCCCTCTTCCTCCATATATACAGCCCTTAGGGCATCATTTAGACTTTGGGTTTTGTTTAGATTAAAAGTTCGCCATAGCTGCAACTTCGCGTACTTCGTTTGTGTTCAACGACCAGACAAAGGCGTCACAGAACCCCACCTTGATCAATAAAGCTTTCATCTTATATTCGCAATATCCAGATTGCAATCTTAGTTTCTTGCTTGTTCTTCGTTTGCTCGCAGGAAACAGACCCTCGTGGTCAGGTTGATCGTGCTCCGGCGTGGTCAATAACCTCTCGGAGTTGGTTTAGCGATCGCTAAGGCGCGACGTCCTCGCACGTTCGTAGTCGGATCGTCAAAGTCGACTTCCACCAAAGCGATATCCATCATCTCATCGAAAGACGGGACACCTTTGCCTCTATCAAGTGGTATCAGATTTCCAGGTTGCTCGGTGAGATTTTACAGTTTTTCGTAGTTTAGATCGAGTCTGTTCTTCATACCTACAGTCCACGAAAAAGCCACAAAAAAAATTAGGGTTAGTTCATCATATCCGAACCAATCTGAGCCTTTGCATAATCTTTTTAGGGTTTTGCTTTGTTGAATTTGCGGTTGCATCGTCGTGTCTAGTTGCTGGTCTTAGAGTCTAGTCTTTTAGAGTTTCGAGTTCTGGTCATAAGTTGTCACGCCGCCGCCGCACCATCATCATCGCCCCTGCCATCTACCACCACCGCTTATCCGCCACCGCTCCGAATCCGTATCCATATTCCACCACCAATCCGAGTTCTTTGCTTTTAGGTTTGTTTTCGGGATCCATCTAGATTTCGATTCGTGTTTCCTTGCCGGAGTAGGTTTCGGAAAAAAAAAAGAGTCGGGTAGCCACGCTCCGTTTAGGCCCAAAATTTTTCGAAAACGCATTTTTCGAAAAAAAATTCTGGCTATCCTATTTTTAGGTGTTTCTGAGTGTTTTGAGACAGGTGCCATTATAGGAAGTTTTTTTTGACCCGTTTCTAGTTTTTGGGTCCGGGCAGTCGAAAAAAAAAATTGGTCGAAAAATTTCGTGCCCATCCTGTCAGTTTGAGCTAGGAAGAGTTTTGAGATACTCGCCATTATAGTGATTTTTCGCAAAAAAAAAAAGCAGCGCAAAAAAAAGAGCGCAAAAAAGAAAAAAAGAAGAGCGAAAAAAAATCAGAGTGTGCTTTTCCCTTGTTTACGTGCCGCGCCGTGATTTTGTTGGTGTTCTAGGCTCGCGTCTCTAGCACAGTCTAGCCTAGGACCAGCACAGTACCGTCGTTGAGCGTTTATTCAACTTTGCATCTCTGAATTGATTATTGCTGACCCTTTTTGCTACCATATTATAAGCCTTCCCAGCTCCACATACATCTACGTCGTGCGTTTGACTCTCCCTGGTAATCGCTCTATCCAAGCTTTGAGAGTTTTTGACTACAACGGTTGCCGATCACCGCCTGCTGCTGGGTAAGAACTGGTAAGAATTTGAGATTTGCTTGACGGATTTGTGACACCCACCACCACCACTTGTTCGTAGTCTGTAGGATCATATTATTGTGTGTTTCTATTGCTGCTAACCATGCCAGGATCACAAGCCGACGAGATTGACTGGGAGAATTTATCGAACAAGGAGCTTCATGATAAGTTTCAGCAAATGATGACTGAACAGGTGCAAGATGTGCTGAACAATTTTGAAGAGGCCATGGAGAAGATCACTGGCCTTGAGAAGACGTTCGAAACAAAGCTCGATAACAAGTTTAATGAATTGCTCGCGCGTCTTCCACCACCACCACCCGCTGCACCTAATGCACCTCTCCAACAACAACAACAACGACTACCTCCACGTCGCGAAGCAGACCTCCGCCGAGCAAGCCGTGTTCCTCTTGCGTTTGGCCAAACTGTTGGTGCTGCTGTTGATACTTCTGTGGCTCCTGCTGCTGATGTGGAGGAGGATGATTATGTGGGAGATTATGAGGATGAGGTTGATCAAAATCAACACTACGTGCAGCCACCTGTACCACCACCAGCAGGTCGACCTCAGGTATATATTCGTAATGGTAGGCCTGCACCACCACCTCAGGTACGAGATGATGTCCATATTCCTAAACTGAAATTGAATATTCCACCATTTTAGGGTAGATATGTTCCTGATATATATCTTACTTGGGAGTTAGAAACTGAACAACGATTTACATGTTTACAATATCCTGAGGAGAGACGAGTTGCTGCTGCTGTTTGCGCTTTCACTAGTTTTGCATGTGTATGGTGGTCTGAACATTGTAGATTATATCCTATTCCAACTACTTGGGCTGCTTTGAAAACTGCTATGCGTACGCGTTGGGTTCCACCATATTATCAACGTGAATTGCTTCAAAAATTGCAGCGTTTAAGACAAGGAAAAAATTCTGTAGAAGAATATTATCAGGAATTACAAACTGGCATGATTAGATGTGGTATTGTTGAGGAGAATGAAGCTATGCTTGCACGTTTTCTGGGTGGATTAAATAGAGAGATTCAAACCATTCTAGACTATAAGGAGTATACCAATATCACTCGTTTATTCCATCTTGCTTGTAAAGCTGAACGTGAAGTGCAGGATCGACAAGCATTGGGGCGAACTAACTTTTCTGCAGGCCGACCTTCATCATGGACACCACGTGCATCTTCTACTTCAACCGCACCAGCACCTCCATCCGGTGCCACCTACAGCCGTGATACAAGAAAACAGGCGCAACCACCATTATCTGCCAAGAGCGCACCTGCGGGGCCTGCACAGCGTTCTTCTTCTTCCATGGCATCAACAGGGCACACAAGTGATATTATTTGTCGTCGTTGTAAGGGAGGAGGTGATTATGCGAGGGAATGCAAATCTCCGCGTGTGATGATTGCTACCGCGGATGGTGGATATGAGTCCGCTAGTGACTATGATGAGGAGACATTGGCTCTTATTACACGTGAAGAACATGGTGGAGATGATTCTGATCATGAGACGCAATACATGGCTCCTGAAGACGCTGACAGGTATGAATGTTTAGTTGCTCAACGTGTTTTGAGTGTGCAGGTCACACAAGCTGAGCAAAATCAGAGGCACAATTTGTTCCATACCAAGGGAGTTGTGAAGGAACGTTCTGTGCGCGTCATAATAGACGGAGGGAGCTGCAACAACTTGGCTAGCATGGAGATGGTGGAGAAGCTTTCTCTCACCACAAGACCACATCCACATCCTTACTACATCCAATGGTTCAACAACAGCGGCAAGGTTAAGGTAACACGTACTGTTCGTGTGCATTTTAGTATCTCTACATATGCTGATTATGTTGATTGTGATGTGGTACCTATGCAAGCATGTTCCTTATTACTTGGTAGACCATGGCAATTTGATAAAAATTCTGTACACCATGGTAGAAACAATCACTATACTCTTGTTCATAAGGATAAAAATATTACTTTGCTTCCTATGACTCCTGATTCCATTTTGAAAGATGATATTAATAGAGCTAATAAAGCACAACAGGAGAAGAGTAAGAGTGAAAATCAGATTGTGGCAAAAGAATTTTAGCAACAAATGAAGCCTAATAATAAACCATCTAGTGTTGCTTCTGAAATTAAATTGAAAAGTGCATGTTTATTTGCCACCAAATCTGATATTGATGAGCTAGATTTCAGCAAATCTGTTTGCTATGCTTTTGTGTGCAAAGAGGCATTATTTTTATTCGAGGACGTGCCTTCCTCTTTGCCTCCTGCTGTCACTAACATTTTGCAGGAGTTCGCTGACGTTTTTCCACAAGACGTGCCACCGGGATTACCGCCTATTCGAGGGATTGAGCATCAGATTGACTTAATTCCCGGTGCTTCACTGCCAAACCGTGCACCATACCGTACCAATCCAGAGGAGACGAAGGAGATCATGCGTCAAGTACAAGAGCTTCTCGACAAAGGTTATATACGCGAATCCCTTAGTCCTTGTGCTGTTCCTATTATTCTAGTGCCGAAAAAGGATGGTACATCACGTATGTGTGTTGATTGTAGAGGCATTAATAATATTACTATTCATTATCGTCATCCTATTCCTAGGCTAGATGATATGCTTGATGAATTGAGTGGCTCTATAATATTCTCCAAAGTTGATTTGCGTAGTGGCTACCATCAAATTCGTATGAAATTGGGAGATGAATGGAAAACAACATTTAAAACTAAGTTTGGATTATATGAGTGGTTAGTCATGCCTTTTGGGTTAACTAATGCACCTAGTACTTTCATGAGATTAATGAACGAAGTTTTACGTGCTTTCATTGGACGATTTGTGGTAGTTTACTTTGATGACATATTGATTTATAGCAGATCTTTGGAAGAACATTTGGAACATTTACGTGCTGTTTTTATTGCTCTATGTGATGCACGTTTGTTTGGTAACCTTGGGAAGTGCACCTTTTGCACCGACCGAGTATCTTTTCTTGGCTATGTTGTTACTCCACAGGGAATTGAAGTTGATAAAGCCAAGATTGAAGCTATTGATAGTTGGCCGCAGCCCAAAACGGTCACACAAGTGAGGAGTTTTCTTGGCCTCGCTGGATTCTATAGGCGTTTTGTGAGAGATTTCAGCACCATTGCTGCACCTCTCAATGAGCTTACAAAGAAAGATGTGCCTTTTCTTTGGGGTACCGCACAGGAAGAAGCCTTCACGGTATTGAAAGATAAGTTGACACATGCTCCTTTACTCCAACTTCTTGATTTTAATAAGACTTTTGAGCTTGAATGTGATGCTAGTGGAATTGGATTAGGAGGTGTGTTATTACAAGATGGCAAACCTGTTGCATACTTTTCTGAAAAATTGAGTGGGCCTAGTCTGAATTATTCTACTTATGATAAAGAATTATATGCTCTTGTTCGGACTTTAGAAACATGGCAACATTATTTATGGCCCAAAGAGTTTGTTATACATTCTGATCATGAATCTTTGAAACATATTAAAAGTCAAGCTAAACTGAATCGTAGACATGCTAAATGGGTTGAATTCATTGAGACTTTCCCTTATGTCATTAAACACAAGAAGGGAAAAGAAAATGTTATTGCTGATGCATTGTCTCGTCGCTATACTATGCTTGCAGATTTTGGGGTTAGTCCCACTTTTAACATTGCAGATTTTGGGGTTAGTCCCACTTTTAACATTGCAGATTTGAAGCATTATGTGGGTGGGGAAGATGAACTTCCGTCGAGGACGACTTCATTTCAAGAAGGGGAGGATGATGAGGACATCAATACAATTGTTACACCCACAGCCCCTGCTGCTATACATACTGGACCAATTACTAGAGCTCGTGCACGCCAACTAAATTATCAGGTACTTTCGTTTCTTGGTAATGATTCTAATGTTCATGAGAATATGATGCTGCCTAAATTGGATACATTTGTTTTGCTTACAAATGAAGGGCCTAGCTTGGAGAAGGATGAACATTGGAGCAAGAACAAGCATGGAGATGATGGCATGCGCAAGGGGAACAAGAACGGAGTTACAAGTGATGATTTCAGGACTTTGAAGCCACCATAATGTGTGCATGAAGCCTTGGACGAAATATACAAGATGCCACTTCATAAATTTCGTCCCGAGGCTATTTTAGGTGCTGCGTCACCTTATTATTGGGCCAGGCCCATGTAATTTCGAAATACATAAGTATAGGCTATTTTTAGAGTCCGTATGTGTGGGAAAACAAGAGATAGGGTTGATTTCGGACCCCTCCACCAAGGGCCACGAAATTCCCCCCTCTTCCTCCATATATACAGCCCTTAGGGCATCGTTTAGACTTTGGGTTTTGTTTAGATTAAAAGTTCGCCATAGCTGCAACTTCGCGTACTTCGTTTGTGTTCAACGACCAGACAAAGGCGTCACAGAACCCCACCTTGATCAATAAAGCTTTCATCTTATATTCGCAATATCCAGATTGCAATCTTAGTTTCTTGCTTGTTCTTCGTTTGCTCGCAGGAAACAGACCCTCGTGGTCAGGTTGATCGTGCTCCGGCATGGTCAATAACCTCTCGGAGTTGGTTTAGCGATTGCTAAGGCGCGACGTCCTCGCACGTTCGTAGTCGGATCGTCAAAGTCAACTTCCACCAAAGCGATATCCATCATCTCATCGAAAGACGGGACACCTTTGCCTCTATCAAGTGGTATCAGATTTCCAGGTTGCTCGGTGAGATTTTACAGTTTTTCGTAGTTTAGATCGAGTCTGTTCTTCATACCTACAGTCCACGAAAAAGCCACAAAAAAAATTAGGGTTAGTTCATCATATCCGAACCAATCTGAGCCTTTGCATAATCTTTTTAGGGTTTTGCTTTGTTGAATTTGCGGTTGCATCGTCGTGTCTAGTTGCTGGTCTTAGAGTCTAGTCTTTTAGAGTTTCGAGTTCTGGTCATAAGTTGTCACGCCGCCGCCGCACCATCATCATCGCCCCTGCCATCTACCACCACCGCTTATCCGCCACCGCGCCGAATCCGTATCCATATTCCACCACCAATCCGAGTTCTTTGCTTTTAGGTTTGTTTTCGGGATCCATCTAGATTCCGATTCGTGTTTCCTTGCCGGAGTAGGTTTCGGAAAAAAAAAGAGTCGGGTAGCCACGCTCCGTTTAGGCCCAAAATTTTTCGAAAACGCATTTTTCGAAAAAAAATTCTGGCTATCCTATTTTTAGGTGTTTCTGAGTGTTTTGAGACAGGTGCCATTATAGGAAGTTTTTTTTGACCCGTTTCCAGTTTTTGGGTCCGGGCAGTCGAAAAAAAAAATTGGTCGAAAAATTTCGTGCCCATCCTGTCAGTTTGAGCTAGGAAGAGTTTTGAGATACTCGCCATTATAGTGATTTTTCGCAAAAAAAAAGCAGCGCAAAAAAAAAGAGCGCAAAAAAAAAGAAGAGCGAAAAAAAAAATTCAGAGTGTGCTTTTCCCTTGTTTACGTGCCGCGCCGTGATTTTGTTGGTGTTCTAGGCTCGCGTCTCTAGCACAGTCTAGCCTAGGACCAGCACAGTACCGTCGTTGAGCGTTTATTCAACTTTGCATCTCTGAATTGATTATTGCTGACCCTTTTTGCTACCATATTATAAGCCTTCCCAGCTCCACATACATCTACGTCGTGCGTTTGACTCTCCCTGGTAATCGCTCTATCCAAGCTTTGAGAGTTTTTGACTACAACGGTTGCCGATCACCGCCTGCTGCTGGGTAAGAACTGGTAAGAATTTGAGATTTGCTTGACGGATTTGTGACACCCACCACCACCACTTGTTCGTAGTCTGTAGGATCATATTCTTGTGTGTTTCTATTGCTGCTAACCATGCCAGGATCACAAGCCGACGAGATTGACTGGGAGAATTTATCGAACAAGGAGCTTCATGATAACTTTCAGCAAATGATGACTGAACAGGTGCAAGATGTGCTGAACAATTTTGAAGAGGCCATGGAGAAGATCACTGGCCTTGAGAAGACGTTCGAAACAAAGCTCGATAACAAGTTTAATGAATTGCTCGCGCGTCTTCCACCACCACCACCCGCTGCACCTAACGCACCTCTCCAACAACAACAACAACGACTACCTCCACGTCGCGAAGCAGACCTCCGCCGAGCAAGCCGTGTTCCTCTTGCGTTTGGCCAAACTGTTGGTGCTGCTGTTGATACTTCTGTGGCTCCTGCTGCTGATGTGGAGGAGGATGATTATGTGGGAGATTATGAGGATGAGGTTGATCAAAATCAACACTACGTGCAGCCACCTGTACCACCACCAGCAGGTCGACCTCAGGTATATATTCGTAATGGTAGGCCTGCACCACCACCTCAGGTACGAGATGATGTCCATATTCCAAAACTGAAATTGAATATTCCACCATTTGAGGGTAGATATGTTCCTGATATATATCTTACTTGGGAGTTAGAAACTGAACAACGATTTACATGTTTACAATATCCTGAGGAGAGACGAGTTGCTGCTGCTGTTTGCGCTTTCACTAGTTTTGCATGTGTATGGTGGTCTGAACATTGTAGATTATATCCTATTCCAACTACTTGGGCTACTTTGAAAACTGCTATGCGTACGCGTTGGGTTCCACCATATTATCAACGTGAATTGCTTCAAAAATTGCAGCGTTTAAGACAAGGAAAAAATTCTGTAGAAGAATATTATCAGGAATTACAAACTGGCATGATTAGATGTGGTATTGTTGAGGAGAATGAAGCTATGCTTGCACGTTTTCTGGGTGGATTAAATAGAGAGATTCAAACCATTCTAGACTATAAGGAGTATACCAATATCACTCGTTTATTCCATCTTGCTTGTAAAGCTGAACGTGAAGTGCAGGATCGACAAGCATTGGGGCGAACTAACTTTTCTGCAGGCCGACCTTCATCATGGACACCACGTGCATCTTCTACTTCAACTGCACCAGCACGTCCATCCGGTGCCACCTACAGCCGTGATACAAGAAAACAGGCACAACCACCATTATCTGCCAAGAGCGCACCTGCGGGGCCTGCACAGCGTTCTTCTTCTTCCATGGCATCAACAGGGCACACAAGTGATATTATTTGTCGTCGTTGTAAGGGAGGAGGTCATTATGTGAGGGAATGCAAATCTCCGCATGTGATGATTGCTACCGCGGATGGTGGATATGAGTCCGCTAGTGACTATGATGAGGAGACATTGGCTCTTATTACACGTGAAGAACATGGTGGAGATGATTCTGATCATGAGACGCAATACATGGCTCCTGAAGACGCTGACAGGTATGAATGTTTAGTTGCTCAACGTGTTTTGAGTGTGCAGGTCACACAAGCTGAGCAAAATCAGAGGCACAATTTGTTCCATACCAAGGGAGTTGTGAAGGAACGTTCTGTGCGCGTCATAATAGACGGAGGGAGCTGCAACAACTTGGCTAGCATGGAGATGGTGGAGAAGCTTTCTCTCACCACAAGACCACATCCACATCCTTACTACATCCAATGGTTCAACAACAGCGGCAAGGTTAAGGTAACACGTACTGTTCGTGTGCATTTTAGTATCTCTACATATGCTGATTATGTTGATTGTGATGTGGTACCTATGCAAGCATGTTCCTTATTACTTGGTAGACCATGGCAATTTGATAAAAATTCTGTACACCATGGTAGAAACAATCACTATACTCTTGTTCATAAGGATAAAAATATTACTTTGCTTCCTATGACTCCTAATTCCATTTTGAAAGATGATATTAATAGAGCTAATAAAGCACAACAGGAGAAGAGTAAGAGTGAAAATCAGATTGTGGCAAAAGAATTTGAGCAACAAATGAAGCCTAATAATAAACCATCTAGTGTTGCTTCTGAAATTAAATTGAAAAGTGCATGTTTATTTGCCACCAAATCTGATATTGATGAGCTAGATTTCAGCAAATCTGTTTGCTATGCTTTTGTGTGCAAAGAGGCATTATTTTCATTCGAGGACGTGCCTTCCTCTTTGCCTCCTGCTGTCACTAACATTTTGCAGGAGTTCGCTGACGTTTTTCCACAAGACGTGCCACCGGGATTACCGCCTATTCGAGGGATTGAGCATCAGATTGACTTAATTCCCGGTGCTTCACTGCCAAACCGTGCACCATACCGTACCAATCCAGAGGAGACGAAGGAGATCATGTGTCAAGTACAAGAGCTTCTCGACAAAGGTTATATACGCGAATCCCTTAGTCCTTGTGCTGTTCCTATTATTCTAGTGCCGAAAAAGGATGGTACATCACGTATGTGTGTCGATTGTAGAGGCATTAATAATATTACTATTCGTTATCGTCATCCTATTCCTAGGCTAGATGATATGCTTGATGAATTGAGTCGCTCTATAATATTCTCCAAAGTTGATTTGCGTAGTGGCTACCATCAAATTCGTATGAAATTGGGAGATGAATGGAAAACAGCATTTAAAACTAAGTTTGGATTATATGAGTGGTTAGTCATGCCTTTTGGGTTAACTAATGCACCTAGTACTTTCATGAGATTAATGAACGAAGTTTTATGTGCTTTCATTGGACGATTTGTGGTAGTTTACTTTGATGACATATTGATTTATAGCAGATCTTTGGAAGAACATTTGGAACATTTACGTGCTGTTTTTATTGCTCTACGTGATGCACGTTTGTTTGGTAACCTTGGGAAGTGCACCTTTTGCACCGACCGAGTATCTTTTCTTGGCTATGTTGTTACTCCACAGGGAATTGAAGTTGATAAAGCCAAGATTGAAGCTATTGATAGTTGGCCGCAGCCCAAAACGGTCACACAAGTGAGAGTTTTCTTGGCCTCGCTGGATTCTATAGGCGTTTTGTGAGAGATTTCAGCACCATTGCTGCACCTCTCAATGAGCTTACAAAGAAAGATGTGCCTTTTCTTTGGGGTACCGCACAGGAAGAAGCCTTCATGGTATTGAAAGATAAGTTGACACATGCTCCTTTACTCCAACTTCCTGATTTTAATAAGACTTTTGAGCTTGAATGTGATGCTAGTGGAATTGGATTAGGAGGTGTGTTATTACAAGATGGCAAACCTGTTGCATACTTTTCTGAAAAATTGAGTGGGCCTAGTCTGAATTATTCTACTTATGATAAAGAATTATATGCTCTTGTTCGGACTTTAGAAACATGGCAACATTATTTATGGCCCAAAGAATTTGTTATACATTCTGATCATGAATCTTTGAAACATATTAAAAGTCAAGCTGAACTGAATCGTAGACATGCTAAATGGGTTGAATTCATTGAGACTTTCCCTTATGTCATTAAACACAAGAAGGGTAAAGAAAATGCTATTGCTGATGCATTGTCTCGTCGCTATACTATGCTTTCACAACTTGACTTCAAAATATTTGGTTTGGAGACCATCAAAGATCAATATGTGCATGATGCTGATTTTAAAGATGTAATGCAGAATTGTAAAGAAGGAAGAATGTGGAACAAGTTTGTTGTTAACGATGGATTTGTGTTTCGTGCTAACAAGCTATGCATTCCAGCTAGCTCCGTTCGTCTTTTGTTGTTGCAGGAGGCGCATGGAGGAGGATTAATGGGACACTTTGGCGTGAAGAAGACGGAGGACGTACTTGCTACACATTTCTTTTGGCCAAAGATGAGACGGGATGTTGAGCGTTTTATTGCTCGCTGCACTACATGTCAAAAAGCTAAGTCACGACTCAATCCTCATGGTTTATATATGCCTTTGCCTGTACCTACTGTTCCTTGGGAGGATATATCTATGGACTTTGTTTTAGGTTTACCTCGAACAAAGAAGGGGAGGGATAGCATATTTGTTGTCGTGGATAGATTCTCGAAAATGGCACACTTTATACCATGTCATAAAAGTGATGATGCTGTTAATGTTGCTGATTTGTTCTTTCGTGAAATTATTCGCTTGCATGGTGATGAGGACATGACTACCTTGGATATGACCAAAAATATTGCATATATGCATATTTGTCAGGTGATTTCTAGTGCAAACTATTCAATAATCTATTTATGTTATCCAGAACAAAAATACTTCACACACTTTTGTGTTTTGTCTAATTGCAGGTGTATGGGACATTTGTACAATCCACATATGAAGATAAGGAAGAAAGAGATGTTTATTTGCTGTCCAAAAAGTTCTCTCACGTCACTTTTGGCCCAAGAGAAGATAGAGTCCAAGTCTCTCACGTTCTGGATTCAGATTCGGACTGCACAGACATACCTGACTCAAAACGCACACAAGTTTTTCATACGGACTCCGAATTGGGTGATTCTTTTTTTGTTGGAAACTAGATTTCGTGCACTTTCCAACCCAATTGGAATCACCTTCAAATTCGTCCGGAGCATTGAGTTGTGGACGAAACAATCTAATGCTGCAGCAGAATCCGAGTCAAACTACAAGTCCAAAGGTGTTACATCACCTCCACTTGGGCCCATTGGCCTTGTACGACCTAGATTTAGTTTTAGGCTGCCTTGGGACGTCCTCCCACCTCCTTGGCCGCCACCCCTTGCTCCTATATAAGTAGATCCATCTAGTAGCTTTTCCTTGGGATTTGTTTAGTTAAAAGTTAGCCATTGCAACTTCGTGTGCTTCGTTTGTGTCCAACGACCAGACCAAGACCACTTTTCGGATCCCCACCATTATCAATACTTCATACATATTCGCGATATTCAGATTGCTTTTATCATATTCTTGCTTGTTCTTCGATTGCTTGCAGGAATAGACCTTCGTGGTCAGGTTGATCGTGCTCCGGCGTGGTCAATAACCTCTCGGAGTTGGTTTAGCGATTGCTAAGGCGCGACGTCCTCGCACGTTCGTAGTCGGATCGTCAAAGTCGACTTTCACCAAAGCGATATCCATCATCTCATCGAAAGACGGGTCACCTTTGCCTCTATCAACGTATGTGTGTTGATTGTAGAGGCATTAATAATATTACTATTCGTTATCGTCATCCTATTCCTAGGCTAGATGATATGCTTGATGAATTGAGTGGCTCTACAATATTCTCCAAAGTTGATTTGCGTAGTGGCTACCATCAAATTCGTATGAAATTGGGAGATGAATGGAAAACAGCATTCAAAACTAAGTTTGGATTATATGAGTGGTTAGTCATGCCTTTTGGGTTAACTAATGCACCTAGTACTTTCATGAGATTAATGAACGAAGTTTTACGTGCTTTCATTGGACGATTTGTGGTAGTTTACTTTGATGACATATTGATTTATAGCAGATCTTTGGAAGAACATTTGGAACATTTACGTGCTGTTTTTATTGCTCTACGTGATGCACGTTTGTTTGGTAACCTTGGGAAGTGCACCTTTTGCACCGACCGAGTATCTTTTCTTGGCTATGTTGTTACTCCACAGGGAATTGAAGTTGATAAAGCCAAGATTGAAGCTATTGATAGTTGGCCGCAGCCCAAAACGGTCACACAAGTGAGGAGTTTTCTTGGCCTCGCTGGATTCTATAGGCGTTTTGTGCGAGATTTCAGCACCATTGCTGAACCTCTCAATGAGCTTACAAAGAAAGACGTGCCTTTTCTTTGGGGTACCCCACAGGAAGAAGCCTTCACGGTGTTGAAAGATAAGTTGACACATGCTCCTTTACTCCAACTTCCTGATTTTAATAAGACTTTTGAGCTTGAATGTGATGCTAGTGGAATTGGATTAGGAGGTGTGTTATTACAAGATGGCAAACCTGTTGCATACTTTTCTGAAAAATTGAGTGGGCCTAGTCTGAATTATTCTACTTATGATAAAGAATTATATGCTCTTGTTCGGACTTTAGAAACATGGCAACATTATTTATGGCCCAAAGAATTTGTTATACATTCTGATCATGAATCTTTGAAAGATATTAAAAGTCAAGCTAAACTGAATCGTAGACATGCTAAATGGGTTGAATTCATTGAGACTTTCCCTTATGTCATTAAACACAAGAAGGGAAAAGAAAATGTTATTGCTGATGCATTGTCTCGTCGCTATACTATGCTTTCACAACTTGACTTCAAAATATTTGGTTTGGAGACCATCAAAGATCAATATGTGCATGATGCTGATTTTAAAGATGTAATGCAGAATTGTAAAGAAGGAAGAATGTGGAACAAGTTTGTTGTTAACGATGGATTTGTGTTTCGTGCTAACAAGCTGTGCATTCCAGCTAGCTCCGTCCGTCTTTTGTTGTTGCAGGAGGCGCATGGAGGAGGATTAATGGGACACTTTGGAGTGAAGAAGACGGAGGACGTACTTGCTACACATTTCTTTTGGCCAAAGATGAGACGGGATGTTGAGCGTTTTATTGCTCGCTGCACTACATGTCAAAAAGCTAAGTCACGACTCAATCCTTATGGTTTATATATGCCTTTGCCTGTACCTAGTGTTCCTTGGGAGGATATATCTATGGACTTTGTTTTAGGTTTACCTCGAACAAAGAAGGGGAGGGATAGCATATTTGTTGTCGTGGATAGATTCTCGAAAATGGCACACTTTATACCATGTCATAAAAGTGATGATGCTGTTAATGTTGCTGATTTGTTCTTTCGTGAAATTATTCGCTTGCATGGTGTGCCAAATACTATTGTTTCAGATCGTGATACTAAATTTCTTAGCCACTTTTGGAGATGTTTATGGGCTAAGTTGGGGACTAAACTGCTTTTTAGTACTACTTGTCACCCCCAAACTGATTGATGAGGACATCAATACAATTGTTACACCCACAGCCCCTGCTGCTATACATACTGGACCAATTACTAGAGCTCGTGCACGCCAACTAAATTACCAGGTACTTTTGTTTCTTGGTAATGATTCTAATGTTCATGAGAATATGATGCTGCCTAAATTGGATACATTTGTTTTGCTTACAAATGAAGGGCCTAGCTTGGAGAAGGATGAACATTGGAGCAAGAACAAGCATGGAGATGATGGCATGCGCAAGGGGAACAAGAACGGAGTTACAAGTGATGATTTCAGGACATTGAAGCCACCATAATGGGTGCATGAAGCCTTGGACGAAATATACAAGATGCCACTTCATAAATTTCGTCCCGAGGCTATTTTAGGTGCTGCGTCACCTTATTATTGGGCCAGGCCCATGTAATTTCGAAATACATAAGTATAGGCTATTTTTAGAGTCCGTATGTGTGGGGAAACAAGAGATAGGGTTGATTTCGGACCCCTCCACCAAGGGCCACGAAATTCCCCCCTCTTCCTCCATATATACAGCCCTTAGGGCATCGTTTAGACTTTGGGTTTTGTTTAGATTAAAAGTTCGCCATAGCTGCAACTTCGCGTACTTCGTTTGTGTTCAACGACCAGACAAAGGCGTCACAGAACCTCACCTTGATCAATAAAGATTTCATCTTATATTCGCAATATCCAGATTGCAATCTTAGTTTCTTGCTTGTTCTTCGTTTGCTCGCAGGAAACAAACCCTCGTGGTCAGGTTGATCGTGCTCCGGCGTGGTCAATAACCTCTCGGAGTTGGTTTAGCGATTGCTAAGGCGCGATGTCCTCGCACGTTCGTAGTCGGATCGTCAAAGTCGACTTCCACCAAAGCGATATCCATCATCTCATCGAAAGACGGGACACCTTTGCCTCTATCACTCACCGACGACTGTGAAGACTCGTCGCTTTCGGCTGCCTTTTGGTGCTGCTCTTTCTGCAAAAGGAACATGGATGGTTTACTAATGTGACAAAACTTGGAGTCGAATTGATTGGAAGCTATAATATGATAATGTGGTAATATAACAATTACCAGAAGTATCATGAAGTCCCTCGTGATCAGGTCCATGTAAAAGAGCTTTTTTCCTTTGTCCCACTTGTACCGGGCCCTAATCTAGTCACGCTCTAGCGGGTCGGTGAACTCCGCCAAGGGGTCTGGGATTCCGTGACTTTCACGTTCGGTGTCCTCCTTGGCCCATACGGCCCTCTTCCCCTCGTAACCACGACTTCCGAGGCGATGGGGAGGCGTGTTCCTGGCCTGGAGCGCCTTCATTTTCTCCAACTTTGCCTTGACTTCTTATTTAGCGCAATTCTCCTTGAATTTTGCAAAGTCCTCTTCCGTTATTGACGGATTGTCAGCATGAATCTTGAACCATGGTTCATTCTTCGCAATCGCTTTTTTCACCCGAACTTTCCAGGAGGACAAGTCATTGGCGAACGTCACCATCGCCTTGTTGTTTATCTTTGTCATGGCGATGTCATTCCACGGATATTCATATTCTTTTTCATTGCGGCCGGGGAACAAGAACCTATTGTGCACCTTCTTTAGGAGCATGTTCTCCATATGTGGTATCTGCCTCAACCTCTCGTCGTTGATGTTGGCGGTTTCCCTGAGGATGCATCCAAGTTGATTGCCCCAGCACTAGCGCGCTTCCTCCGGCGCCGTTGGATCAAACTTCTTGGGGTGCATCTCCGTGACCACAATTTGTCCGATGCCAAGCTCGTTTCGTCTTCGTGTCCTCTTCTTCTTCAGTGCTTTACCGGGTACGACAGCATCGTTGCCAGTCTCGGGGGTGGTGTCGGTGCCAGTGCCGTTGTCGGTGTTGGCCGGGTTCGTGCCACTGCCGCCACCATGAAACCCCATCTGGTGTTCGTCCAGGTAATCAAAATAGTGATTTTCTGCCTCGATGGGGTCTTCGAGGCGAGCAGAACCACCTGTGACTTCGGCGTCGGTAGACATGTTTCCTATTCAACAATTGTAAATAAAAGATATAATGAAAAGAAAAAAGGGGCCTATATTTGGTCACAATGTTGATTCATTCCTCTTCCGGCAAATTCTGGGTACTCCATATGTCCTAGTTTCTAGCACAAGTCATGCAGAAAATCGAAGAAATTTTTGGCATGACCTTTGCTAAAAAGTGGACATATGGAGCGCTTGAAATTTGCCGGAACAGAAATGAATCAATATTCCGGCAAAACATAGGCCACTCAGATATTTTTTGACAATTGGCACAAGTTCATATAACATCATATGACAAATTTCCATGACTTAGCAAATTAACCAAGGGTTAAAAACAACAACATTGTATAGGCTATATGCTCCTAAAACATCATCTAGGGTTTTATTTTCTACTGGTTTTTATTTGCTACTAGTTTTTATTTGCCCTACACAAATTTTCCATAGCTTAATTTTCTCATTTGATAAAAAAATTGGTCCTAGCTATATTTGCTACTGCCCTAATTAGCTACTGTTTTTTATAAATTTTTGCTACTCTTTTTTATAGCTAATTTATATACCTACAAAAACTAATTAGCTACTGTTTTTTTATAAATTTTAGCTACTGTTTTTTGTACCTACAAAAACCAATTTGCTACTGTTTTAGCTACTGTTTTTTTATAAATTTATATGAATTTTATGTACCCTAAACTAAATTTCCCTAGACAAAATTGCCCTAAACTAAATTGCACTAAGCTAAATTTCCTAAAGTAAATAGCCCTTAACAAAATTGCACTAAACTAGGGTTCATAGGGTTCATACATCTCCTCTCTCTCTGCTACATCTCCTAGCTAGGGTTCATACCTCCAAATTAGAGAGAGAGAGAGAGGAGGGCAGGGGAGAGGAGAGGGAGAGGCTTACTGGGCGGTGGAAAGGGCGACGGCGTCGAGGGCGGGCACAAGACGAGGGCCGGCGAGGTCGAGGGTGGGCGCAGGGGTGGCGAGGTCGAGGGCGGGCGCAGGGGCAGGGGAGAGGCAGGGCGACATTGTGGTCGACGACGCGGGCTCGGGAGACGGCCGGCGATGAGGTCGACGACGTCCAGGGGGCGACGGCCGGCGGTCGAGGGCGAGCACGGCGACGGACGGCGCGAGGGCGACAGCGACATCGACAGAGTGGGGGAAGAGGGTGTGGGGAGAGTGGCCTAGGGGAGAATTGGGACTTGGCGGTTGGCCAAATTTGAGGTTAACTCAAAATAGCAGTAGCGCTTCTTTACAACCCAACGCTATAGCTAACTTAGCTATAGCGCTATGTTGTAAAGTAGCGCTACTGCTAATGGCACATAGGAGTAGCGCTGCTTTACAACCCAGCGCTATAGCTAACTTAGCTATAGAGCTGCGTTGTAAAGCAGCGCTACTGCTAATGGCACATAGTAGTAGCGCTTTTCTAGAACAAAGCGCTATAGCTATAGTAGCTATAGCGCTGGTTCTCAATCAAGCGCTACTGCTAACTGTTCCAATTTTTTTGTTTTCTTTTTATTATTTTCCTTTTCTAGTTTTTAATTTTGTTTTCTTTTATTATTTTCCTTTTCTTTTCTGTTTACTTTCCTTTTTATTTTGTACTGCTTTCTCCCTTTTGTCTTTGTTTTTTCTCCCGACGATGCCATCTCCGCCCTCTCCCCCTGCGCGCATATCATCGGAACCATGCATGTGGTGGTAACATATCAGTTGACCGATAACGGTTACTTAAGTGCGTACACAAAATAGATACATATATATAGATGTAGGTTTCTGATCAGCTGCGTCGACGACGTTTCACATTGAGCTTCTCCCCTTTCTTGTTCGTTCCCGGGTGAATGAGCCCCTCCTTGTGACTTTTCCGGAGCCATGGATTACGATCTTTCTTAGATAATGTAGTATTGATTCTTCTTTTCACGTATGCTTCATCGTCATCATCATCTTCCCTCATCGGGTTGCCGTATTGGTCGTAGTCTTCCTCGTTGGCTACTCCATCCATTCCGACGATGCTCCTTTTGGATCTCCTCACGACAACACGGCTGGGATTGGCCGACTCGGTTATGAAGAAGCATTGTGTCACGTGCTTAGCGTGTACCCATGGCTCATTTTTGGTGATGACGTTAAAGTTCACGAGAGTGCTCTTCGCGTCGGGTATAGACATGGTGGTGAAATACTTGTTTTCTCTTACGACGTCCTTGGCCCATCTGACACGGAACATCATTGCATCGTCCATTCCAGCATAGTCAAGCTCCCAGATCTCTTCGACCCTTCCGTAGAATCTCTCAGTTGTGTCGTTGGCGTCAGTCATGCATTGAATTGTCACCCTAGAGTTCTGGTAATCACTGTCCATGTCTTTGGCCTCCGTGTAGAACGTGTACCCATTGATATCGTTGGACTGATATGTCGTGAGCTTGGGTGCGGGGCCATGTGCTAAGGCGTGTATGAGCAATCCGTCCAAACTGCCCTCTTCCGAGGGATTTTCAAGAACTTGCTGTTTAAACCAGCGCAAGGAAGTGGCATCGTGGTGTACAGTAACTTCGTCGTCCGTCTTGAGCATCCCCTTATCACGGTACTTCTTTGCGATGGTTTCTTTGTGCTGTGCCCCATAATCATCTACCACATCTAGGTGTTGTAGCACTACTAAGTTAGCCCTGTCAAAGTCATTCTGTCTATCCGAGTAGTCCACGTGCAATTCCCTGTGGCCGTGGTAGTGACCATCTTCTTCGAGCTTCCCATCGTGCTTCTTGATGGGCACACCAACAACAGGGTCTACGACGCTTATATAATTCTCGCAAAAGGAGACGCACTCATGCGTTAGATACCCCTGGACGATTCTCCCTTCCGCATGGGACATGTTACGAACGAATTCTTTGATGACCCCATTCATCCTCTCAAACGGCATCATGCTATGAAGGAATGTCGGCCCGAGGTCGATGATGTCATCCACGATGTGGACACATAGATGCACCATGACGTCAAAGAATGTGGGCGGGAAGTAAATCTCAAGCTCATATAGTATGACAACGATCTCTTCCTGTAGCCTTCGGAGCTGCTTCACACTTATGGACTTTCGAGATATAACATCGAAGAAGTTGCAGAGACCATTAAGCGTGTCACAGACGTGCTTCTCCATTATCCATCTAATGGCAACCGGGAGTATCTGTGTCATCATCACGTGACAGTCATGAGACTTCATCCCGCTAAACCTTTTCTTTTTGGGGTCTATAAATCTGCTCATCTTCTCACAGTAACCGGATCTGACTTTGATTCCCATAAGGCACTTGATGAATTGATCAATCTCCTTCGCACTTAAGGTGAAGCAAGAAGGGCGGCCATATTTCTCCTCCTTCTTGTTGACTTTTCTGCCCCTTTCCCCCTCCTCTGTCTCCGTCTCCATCTCCTCCATCAACTTTTTACGGTGGAGATCTTTCCTGATCTTCAAATCTTCCAATTCTTTCCTTGCCTTCGACCCATCCTTGGTCTTCTCCGGCATGTTCATCAGTGTGCCAAGCACGCTCTCGAGGACATTCTTCGTGATATGCATTGGATAAGGGCAATGAGGTGTGTCATGATTGGGCCAGTACTCCAAGTCCCAAAAAACGGACCTCGTTTTCCATACCTTCAGCAGTGGCTCCAGTGTACTTTTGATCTTTCCCGGCGCGGGGCATTGTTCCCAGTTTCTCAACAACTCGTCGATTTTGGCACCGTTCCTCTTATGTGGAGGTCCTCGAAGCTCAGCCAACCCATTGAATAGATCTCCACGCTTTCTCCATGGGTCATCTTTCTTGAGCCATCTACGATGATGCCCCATGCACATGATTTTCCCGGACCCACCATCTTTCATCGACGTAAGCTGCTAAGACGTTCTATCATCCATGCACCTCATGCATCCGCAGTATCCGTGGCACACCTGGCCTGGGGTGTACCCGTAATCGAGATAGTCGTGCACCGTCGTCATTAGCACGGCTCTCATATGGCAATATTCTCCTTTGCTCGCGTCCCATGTCCATGCCGGTGTTTTCCATAACATGTCTAGCTCCTCTTGCAGAAGCCCCATATAAAGGTTAATACTATTTCCCGGTTGTTTCAGCCCTTGAATTAGCATGCTCATGTGTATGTACTTTGTCTTCATGCACTTCCATAGGGGGAGGTTGTAAATCCATACAAACACGGGCCATGTGCTGTGGTTGGTGTTCTGGTTTCCAAACGGATTCATGCCATCGGTACTCGCACCAAGCACAATGTTCCTTGGATCTTCTGCAGCAAATCCATATACAGCGTTGAATGCTCTCCACTGGCTACCATCTACGAGGTGTCTCAGCCTCGGATCATCTCCATCATCGGGCTTCTTCCTCTCCGCGTGCCAGCGCATGAGCTTTGCTTCCTTAGGATGTACGAAATACCGCTGCAGAAGGGAAGTGATTGGAAAGTACCATACAACGTTCTGAGGAGCTTTCTTTCCTGCCTTCTTGTATCAAGAATCATTGCACACTGGACACTGGTTTTTCCCGCGTGCTCCCCCCGATAAATGATGCAATTGTTGATGCATGCGTGGTACCTAATGTGCGGCAAATCAAAAGGGAAAATGATTTTCTTGGCCTCCTCGACACTTGTAGGACACAGGTTCCCCGCTGGAAGAACTTTATTATGTATAAACTTCAAATGCTCATCGAGGCTTTTGTCTATCCACTTATTTTTGGCCTTCCTCTTTAGAAGTTCGAGCGTGAAACTCAAGCGGGTCACCTCGGGATCACAACCGTCATACAATGGAGTCCTCAAGTCTACTTCAAGTTGCGCCAGCTTGGCCTCCTCTCTAGAGGCAGCTCTCTCGCTAGTCATACTCTTGGGAAGGAGGTCTCGAACATGAGGGTCCTACATGACTGCAATTAGTAGCATCAAAGACTGCAGCGTGACTGTCGCCTCTTCTCCGCCATGTCCGGACTCTTCTTCGTCGTGTCCGGAATCTTCTCCGTCACTGTCGTCATTTCCGGACTCTTCCCCGCCGACATGTCCGGCGCCATCGTCTTCTTTTCGATCGGTCATCTCTTCGTCTAGCTCCATGTCATTATTCCCTGCCATGTGGACGTCCTCATCATCATCATCTTCTTCACTTATCCACTGAGTATAGCCATCCATGAAACCATTCATCAGTAGGTGCACCTTCAAAGTGCCATGATCAAAAGGGTCCAAAAGGACTCCTTCCTTGCATCTTGCACACGGACATCTAATCCTAGTCCGATTATTTGCATACATGTCCATCACCGCGGATTGCATGTACCGCTCCACCTTTCATCCACTCACCTTCATGACCAACTGCACGGTATAACAAGCAAAAGGGTTATGAAATAAATAATGCATGCTTCAAAGTCATATATATATATATATATATATATATATATATATATATATAATTTTGGCATGACCTTCCCTAAAAATAGGACATATGAGTTTTCTCGAAATTCACCAAAACGGAAATAAATTGACATTTCAGCAAAACATAAGCAACTCGAGGGCATGTCACTAGCACAAATCTCTCCATATATATATATATCCCAAACACACATATTCTCATTCACACACATATTCCCATTCTTGAAATGAACAACTTTTTACTCACCTATATATATATATATATATATATATATATATATATATATATATATATATATCTCCCGAGAGAGACCGAGAGCACACAGTGAATTAGATGATGAGAGAGAACAATCGACGGAGCACGTGTGGTTGGCTAAATAGCTAGCTAGATCTAGTTGTTGGGAGGAGAGGTGAATCTAGTTAGCTAACTAATGAAGATGGATTATGGTGAATGGGGGCATTAATGGGGGAGAGAAGAGAG
>NC_041384.1:348267348-348282183 GCF_002162155.2 Triticum dicoccoides | reverse complement strand
GTGTAGGAGAAAGAGAGAGGCCATTTATGGAGGAGGGTGCCATTAATGAGGAGAGAAGAGAGGTAGGAGGAAGATAGAAGAAGAGAAACGATGGTGGAGCTAGAGTGGAGAGGGGAGAGGGGAAAGGAGGGGGAGAGGGGAAAGGAGGGGGAGAGAGGGCAATGTGTGGGAGAGGAGGGGAAGGGGGTGGAAAAGGTGGCACCAGCTGCAACTAGCAGTAGCGCTGTTGCTATTGGACTTAGTAGTAGCACTTTCCAGGAAAAGCGCTACTACTAAGTGGGGCCCACTAGCAGTAGCGGCGCATAAAAAAGAGCACTGCTACTAAACTACTAGTAGTTGCATTTTTTCTGTACACCGCTACAACTACGAAAATAGTCAGTGGCCTCGTCTGGTCCCACATAGTAGTAGCGCGTCTCTGCTTCACAACGCTACTACTATGGAGTTACTAGTAGCGCTTTCCTGGAAAAGCGCTCCTTCTAGATAGCAGCAGCGTTTACTTCTTTCCAGCGCTACTACTATGCTACTGTGTATAAGCGTTTTCCTAGTAGTGAGTTGTCACCTCAGCTCACTTAGGCAAATAAAGTCTCACAAAGATTTGTAAGGAATTAACTGAAAGATTTGCAATGAATTGGATGCAGGGAATGCAAAACATAACCGAGAAAATGAAGAAATCTAGATGAAGTTTTTTCTGAAAGAGGAAACAAGCATGCAAGAGGAAAATGCAAGAACACAGAAAACATTAGAGAACTTCATCTAGAATTGGTCGGCGACGAAGTCACCTATGTTAGAGTATATTGACTGAGGAGTCAAGTGAGATCACTTGATCGTAGGTTATACTCATCGTTTAAGCTCAAAACGGGGTTGCCATTTTTTGTTTAAGCATTTGATGTATTCACATCTTGTTGAGCTGCTTTGACACATGACTTGGGGTAAAGCTTCTCTAAGATGGAATAACATACCTTGGGTGGTGGTGTTGATCTTGATCATGTAGTTGAACTTGTGTGGGATGCTCAAGGTTGATGTAGCTCATCAATGAGTTGGGAGCACCACTTGTAGTTTGAGTTCATCTACTTACATGGGTTAGTATTGCAAGGAGGAGCACTTGTGTATCCAAAGTGACGATCATGAAATTTGATATATAGAATTTTTCAAAGGATATGTTGAAAGGTTTCATGCTTCCTTGACTTCAACCACCATATTGTAGAGACCTGGTGATGTAGAGATTGCTCAAGATGTGAGTGAGTTTCAATCTCATGAATTCGATCTCATCCAAGTACCTACAAGGGTTAGATAGCATGCAAGGTACAAGTGTAAATCCAAGACATATGATCATCGACATAAGAGAAATATCAAGGATTAGTCAAAGGTTCATGCCTTGCCCCTTGTCTTACCAACAAGAGGGTTTGTGACTCCTTGAACTAGTACAAGATGTGGAAGTTTTCTACACTTGTTCTCTCCAAAATGATATGAGTGAAGTATATTGGCATAGTCACCCTCAAGAACTCTCTACTTCTTCTTCTTCGGGATCCACATCAACTTGATGGGAATCCTTGGAGTTGTAGTCATACTTGATGAAGTAGAACTTGATGTAGTCTTGGGAACCTACTTGACCAAGGCCTTGGGAGCTTCTTCAAATGCATCAATCTCCTCTTGAAGCTTGTCCTTGCTTGTTTGCTTGTGGTCTTGTGGTGGAAGATCATCTTGAGCTTGTGTTCCCTTGAAAGAAGTAGGATCATACTTCTCTTGTTGAGGAACAAACTTTGTCTTGGGGTATTGATCTTCTTCCCACTCAACTCCATTGGCATTTAACTTTAGTTCAAAACCAACACCTTGATTCCTCCGGTGTCTTCCTTGCTTGCGTGCAATTTACTCAAATTGTTTACTTCCGGCAAGGCTCTTGTAAACACCTTTCTCTATAATTCCCTTCAATAAGCTATTTTCTTGCTCAAGTGTAACTTGGCTAAGAGTATCATTAGTGGAATCAAGAGAACTACTAGAAGCAACAACATTGGATTTAACATGATTATTGTTACTACTAGAAGAAGAATCTTTCTTACTCTTTTTGCTAGATTTTACTTGTGGCATATAAGTAGACAAGAGTAAATGTTTGGCAATGTAAGAAGAACTTTTCTTACGAAGATCATCATTGATTGCTTTTAAGAACCCATGCTCTTGCTCTAGATTGAGCTTTTCAAAGCGTAGATTCTCATGAGTCTTTAAAAGCTCTCGATGATCTTCCAAGGTAATTTCATGAGCTAACTTAAGAGTGTTTAGTTCTTTAGTTAGACACTCAATCTCCTTCTTATCATCGTCATTTGTTTTATCTTGATTAGCATGATTAATTGCAAGTTCATCATAGTTTTCATCACTAGAGTTGTCAACAAGTAGGTCATCATCACCTAGCAAATCATCTTCATCACTATTGAAATCAACATACTCTAGGTGTGATACCTTTGGGCCTTTAGCCATGAAGCATCTTCCAATTCCTTCATTTGGTGAGTCAAATATGTCATAGGAGTTGGTTGTCACAAGTGCTAGACCAGCAACACCTCCATCTTGAGTATATTCTGATTTGGAGTGATAACTTCTCTCGGAATAATGGTCGGAGTCGGAGCCAGATACCCATTCACCAGCGTGAGCTTGATGTCTTTATTTTGTGTAGCTCCTTGATGACTTGTCCTTCTTTTCCGAATCCTTGCTTCTGTGAGAGGTTCTTTGGTCATAACGATCATCTCTACTCCTTCTCTCTCTTGGAGGTGATTCTTCTCTTCTACTTATCCTTTTAGGTGAGTCTTGTTTTCTTACACTCATTGGAGTAGTGTCTAGGTCTTCCACAATTGTATCAATTACACTCACGACTAGAAGATCTTTTATCATTGTAGGACCTTGACTTGGAACTTCTTTCTTTGCTTCTACTCTTGTAGAACTTGTTGAAGTTCTTCACCATTAGGCTCAACTCCTCATTGAAGACTTGTTTCTCACTTGATGATGTAGGAGCATCACATGAGGCTTTGTAAGCACCACTAGACTTGTTGTGAATCTCTTCCTTATCATTGAGTGACATCTCATAAGCAACAATTCTACCAATGACTTACGTTGGCTTGAGATCTTTGTAATTGGGCATCATTTGGATCAATGTGCACACTGTATCATATTTTCCATCCAAGGCTCTTATGATCTTATTGATTATGAATCTGTCTGTCATCTCTTCACTTCCTAAGGCGGCAATCTCTCATTTGTGATGAGAGCAAGCCTAGAGTACATTTCAGCGACACCTTCACCATCCTTCATTTTGAACTTGTCAAGCCTACTTTGAAGCACATCCAATTTGGATTCCTTGACGGAGTCGGTACCTTCGTACATATCAATCAAAGTATCCCAAATTTCCCTTGCATTCTCAAGACGACTGATTTTGTTGGATTCTTCGGGGCACAATCCATTGAAGAGGATATCGCAAGCTTGAGCGTTGTATTGCAGCATCTTCAATTCTTCCGCGGTAGCTTCACGATTCGGTTCTCTCCCATCAAAGAATTCGCCTTGCAAGCCAATACACAGAATAGACCAAACGGCGGGGTTATGTCCAAGAATATGCATTTTCATCTTATGCTTCCAACACTGGTAATTTCCCTCGCTTGACGCCATACTCTCCTAGGTTGTGAAACCAAGGCTATGATCACCAAAGCTATGGAAATCAAGGCAAATGGAGACCAAAGCTCTGATACCACTTGTAGGATCGAAAGTATGTCTAGAGGGGGGAGTTTAGACTACTTGACAAAATAAAAATCTAGCCTTTTCCTAATTTTAAGTATTGGCATAGCAACTTATCACATGTCAAGCAATCAACCTACACATGCAAATCTAAGAGAATAGCAGCAGAATGTAAATCAGTGCATATGAAGGTAAATGGGAGGAGTTTGAAGGGAGAAAACACAATGTAGACATGGAGATTTTTGGCGTGGTTCCGATAGGTGGTGCTATCGTACATCCACGTTGATGGAGACTTCAACCCACGAAGGGTAACAGTTGCGCGAGTCCACAGAGGGCTCCACCCACGAAGGGTCCACAAAGAAGCAACCTTGTTTGTCCCACCATGGCCATCGCCCACGAAGGACTTGCCTCACTTGGGTAGATATTCACGAAGTAGGTGATCTCCTTTCCCTTACAAACTCCTTGGTTCAACTCCACAATCTTGACAGAGGCTCCCAAGTGACACCTAACCAATATAGGAGACACCACTCTCCAAAAGGTAATAGATGGTGTGTTGATGATGAACTCCTTACTATTGTGCTTAAAATGATAGTATCCCCAACACTCAACTCTCTCTCACAGATTTGGATTTGGTGGAAAGATGATTTGAGTGGAAAGCAACTTGGGGAAGGCTAGAGATCAAGATTCTTGTGGTTGAATTGGAATATCTTGGTCTCAACATATGAGTAGGTGGTTCTCTATCAGAAAATGAATGCTGGAAGTGTAGGCATGTTCTGATGGCTCTCTCCACGAATGAAGGAAGGGTGGTGGGATATGTATAGCCTCCACACAAAATCTACCCGTTATACACAATTCACCAAACTTGGTGGGACCGAATCGAGAAACTCGGTCAGACCGATTTGGTTCAAAATGTGAACGTTAGAGTTCTTGGTGGGACCGATATGATCAACTCGGTGGGACCAATGTGCTAGGGTTAGGGTAAAACCTCAACTCAGTTTAACCGATTACACAAACTCAGTGAGACCAATTTTGGTAATAAGCAAAATAGAGAGTTGGTCAACCAAACTTGGTGGGACCGATTGCATATCTCGGTGAGACCAAAATAGTTGCAATAGGAAACAGAGAGTTTACAAGCCCATCTTGGTGAGACCAAGATCCCATCGGTGAGACCAAACCGATTAGGGTTTCTGGTAGTGGCTATGTCAAGTGAACTCGGTGGCGCCGGATAGATCAAATCGGGAGGGGGGCGAGTTTGACTTTTTGGTTTGGGACCTATGTGGAAATGACAAAGTGGTCGAGCGCTTTGGATCATATCACTAAGCACTTTGAGCAAGCAAGCCATTAAGCAACACCTCGTCCCCTTTTAATAGTATTGGCTTTCCTATGGACTCAATGTGATCTTGGATCACTAAAATGAAAAGAAGAGTCTTGAGCTTTTGCCAATCTTTGTCCTTAGCATCTTGAAGGGGTTACACATCCTCTTGTCCAAGCCACTCCACTTTTGAACTCATCTGAAATATACTAGATGAAAATATTAGTCCAACAAGAGATATGTTGACATTAATTACCAAAATTACCCTGGGAGCACTTGTGCTTTCAGTATGTTGCCATTTGTCAAACTGGAAAGATTGACATTTGTTGATCTAGTAACATTGCCATTTGTCAACCTTGTAACACTATGATTTGTCAAAATATGAAGCTAAAAATCACTAGCAGTATCTCATTTTTGCAACTAAAATTTAGAAATTAAGCATAGATTTCATTCATAGATTAAGAAGTCGTTCTTTATACAAAAAGTTCAACTCGACAGCTAAACCAACAATTTTTTTCACCAATTGTTGCCAACCACTTACTGAAATAGCTAGTTCTACGTTATATACTAGCTAATTTTAAGTACGCTGTACAGTTCCACCACATCTGTAGTCAGATGAACTGAACAAAATAGCCCCTAAATACTACTACTACGGATGGGCTTTGTACTACTTCTGGCAGCCTCTCCTCTTCTGAGCGCGCTCAGTAAGCGACAGAGGAGGAGGAGCCTACTGACGATTTGGGCAACTGCAATACGGTGCCTCCCGCTGCTGCACCTTCAGCGATGCTCACCTCAAACGCCCTCTGCCGCTCGAGACGGCCCCTCTCGAGGTGGTGCTTCTCCTCGTAGATCTCCTCATTCCTCGCCTCTAAGGCGGCATGTGCCATGGCCACGGCAGCGGTAAGGCTCTTTGCGTGCTCAACGAGGCGCTCCTCCTCCCGCCACATGAACTCGGTGTAGCGCACAAGGTCGCTGACGCACGTGCGGGCATCCACCTCCACCTCCCACCTTCGGGTGGCAGTGGCGGAGCGGGTGATGACCCCGGCGGTCGAAGGTGGGCTGGTAGCCACAACGGCCGACGATGGGGTGGCGGCTGCGACCACCACCTCCATCTTCGGGCTGTGGTGGTAGAGCGGGTGATGGCCGGCAGTGGGGTGGTGGCCACGACGACCACCTCCCGCCTTCGGGCCACGACGGCGGAGCGGGTGATGGCCCTCACTTTCAACGGTGGTGTGGCAGCAACGGTGGCCGACAATAGCTGCCGACGAGCAGAGGCGGCGGAGCATGTGGTGGGTGTTCCGCGCACACCCAACAGGGACGCCACATGCACTACACTATGCCGGGGACTGTGCCGTCGCCACGGTGTAGCCTCCTGGCTAGGGCTGCCCTCTGATGACGGCGGGGTGGCTGAGCGACGACGACGGACCAGTGCCATTGGCGGTTCTGGGAGAAGCAGACGAGATAAGCTACATGGAGGGAGGGGAAAATGCGACGCAGGACTCGCCGGCCGTGAGGGTTTATATAGCAGGCCGGTAAGCATTTGGATTTTGGGGGATTTCACCGAGTCGGGCGGGAAGCTTGCGCGGGAACCTGCGAGGTTGCGCGGGAGCGGGCTCACCCATGATTCATTGGCACCACCGTTTGGCCAAAAGAATGCCCCCGCGCGCTGCGCAAGCTTGCGCAGTAAGCCATCTGCGGCATCAGGGTGACAAGACGTGCGAGAGGAGGACGAAAGGCCACGTACACATATGGTTAATAAAAAAAAGTTTGCGATTTAATTACCTAGTATACCCTTGTCCTGGTTTATAAGTAGGATTTAACTACTATACCCTTGTTGCCAAAGATTATATAGTTGGATTCGTATTTGAACATTGTTTCCAATTATATAATTTTTATAACATGCATTAACATTTGGTTGGTTAAATTTGAGGGCAAAGTATGGCACAGAATATAAAGGGGACTATAGACCAAGACGGAGGTAGTAGCACACGGCTGCTCTCTATGCAGCGACGCAACTGTCGGCCGGCTTGTAGGCGACCATTTCATGTCTGTTCAACTGCTCTATGCGTGTGGTTGCTTGCAGTTGAGGCGGCCGCGGCGTGCTCTGCTCGCGTCCCGCCGCGCACGGTCTGCTCTCACGTCCCTCCGGGTGCTTTGCCCTTGTCCCTCCACACGCGCTGCCGGTGTTTGGGGCCGACACACGATCACGCACATTTGTGTGCATGTGGCTGCGCCGAGCGCGGCGCGACAATGCTGTTACCCGCTGCAAAAACTGCCATGCAGACGCGCAGAAAATCTAGGCCGCCCGGCCCCCATTTATTCCTGTGGCCATTTACCTTCATCTCTCACGTCACACGACACAATAAGCACACCCATGATGACACATACAGAGAGGACATCCAGTGGTTCCAATAGCGATCCCCGTGGCTCCAATGGTGCTCCCAGCGGCCGACGATGACAAGGATGGGCAGTTCAGCACGCATCACGTAGTGTACACCCACGTGAGGGGGAAGGCCCTCTCGGTGGTATACAAGAATGATCCGGTCTCGGTGGAGAGCTCCATCCAAACTACGGAGTAGTTCCTTGCCGAGGACAAGTACCAAGTGGTCGGCTTCAACCTTGAGTACACCATCGGTCGTGCTAGGCATGATCAGAAGGTTGTCGTCACCCAGTTGTGCGTGTGACATGACGTCCTCATCTACCACTACCATCTGGCCACAAGGCCTTGTGAGCGTTTCTCCAGGTTTATCAATAGCTCCGACTACAGTTTCGCTACGGCTGACACCACCAACGATAGGTTTCGAGCTTGAAATGCCCGAATCTTGTCAACATGCAGCACCACTACAAGGTCCGGGGCAGCGACAAAAACAAACTGAACTCCTTGGTTGACCTTGCCTTAGCCATCATTGACCCCTACTACATGAAGATGAAGAATGAGAGCAAGAAGGACAAGAATGCCTGGCATAGTGTGTGGCATGAGAGACTGGATGAACAACATGTCAAGTACGCGTCCAAGGACATGTACACAAGCTACAAGATGTACAGGCGGATCGTTGACATGAGGAAGTGTCTTCTTCCTGCCCCAGATGAGGGATCGAGCCACAGAGAAGTGCCGGGAGCGTCACAAGAAGTAGATGACTAGACGATCGTTTCTCCTACTTTAGAATGCATGCAATTGTTTATTTAGGTTTGTGCGAATGATCTGTATAGTAACTTATGTAATTGGATGTTTATTTCACTTATATATATACAGACATATACATGTTATTCTTCTGTAGACAGAGCAAATCAGATGGCTTATTAGCGGCAATTGTCTGTGTTGTTATTGGTCTTCGCACACATTGTTGATTACGGACATGTTTGCCGCGTATCACACACATCTTGTTCAGTTGAACCATTTCCATTGTGTTGCCTAATCACACACAGTTCATCCTAGTGAACTGTATGATGTATATCGCACACACCTTCATCTGGCTGCCCGTTTCTTTTGTTCCTCCTCATCGCAAACAGTTAATTTAACTGAAACGTATGCCCTGCATCACACATACAACTAAAATCTGAACCGTGTTTGATGCATCCTTCATCACAAACTTTTTGCTCCTTTTTGACGGTTTTTTACACCACTGTTTGCGATTATGGCACCATACATAGTTTCGTCGAACGGTCTCTGATTCGACTGTCGCATTTGGACCATCTTGCATATGTGTATTATCATTCTTGGATGATTTACAATCATCTTATATTCATTTTATATCATTTTTTGGGACTAACCTATTGACATGGTGCCAAGTGCCAGTTGTTGTTTTTTGCTTGTTTTTTACATCGTAGAAAATCAATATCAAATGGAGACCAAATGCAATGAAACTTTTTGTGGAATTTTTATGGACCAGAAGACAACCAATGGGCCGGAGACGCACCTGAGGGTGCCCCGAGGGGGGCACAACCCCCCAGGGCACGCCTGGGCCCCCAGGTGGGTTGTGCCCACCTCGGTGGCCTCTTGCACTACCTCTTTGCTCTACAAATACCAAAATATTCCAGAAACTCTAGGGGAGTCGACGAAAATCAATTCCAGCCGCCGCAAGTTCCAGAAACCACAAATCTAATCTAACACCATCACGGAGGAATTCATCATCCTCATTGGTGCCTCTCCGGTGATGCGTGAGTAGTCCTTTGTAGACCTACGGGTTCGTAGTTAGTAGCTAGATGGCTTCCTCTCTCTCTCTCTCTCTTTATTCTCAATACAATGGTCTCTTAGAGATCTATTTGATGTAACTCTTTTTGCGGTGTGTTTGTTGGGATCCGATGAACTATGAGTTTATGACCATATCTATTTTTTATCCATGTAAGTTATTTGAGTCTTTTGATCTCTTATATGCATGATTACTTATAGCCTTGTATTTCTTCTTCGAATCTTTGGTTTAGTTAGGCCAACTAGATCGATTTTTCCTGCCATGGGAAGAGGTGCTTTGTGATGGGTTCGATCTTACGGTGCTTGATCCCAGTAACAAAAGGGGAACCGGCATGTATGTATTGTTTCTATTAAGGATAACAAGATGGGGTCTATTTCTACATAAATATATCTTGCCCACATCATGTCATCCTTCTTATTGCATTACTCCATTTCTCCATGAACTTAATACACTAGATGCATGCTGGATAGCGGTTGATGTGTGGAGTAATAGTAGTAGATACAAGCAGGGGTCGGTCTACTAATCTTGGACGTGATGCCTGGATATCGTCATGATTATTTGAAGTTCTATCAATTGTCGAACAGTAATTTGTTTACCCACCATTGCTATTTTTTCGAGAGAAGCCACTAGTGAAATCTACGGCCCCTGGGTCTCTTCTTTATATTTGCCTTTGCGATCTATTTTGACTTGCTTTTGTTTTCAGTTCTATTAATCCAAAAACCCAAAAATACCTTGATGCAATTTTTATTTACTTATTTTATCTCGCGTTCAGGCGAGATCTATTTATCCTATCTACTACAATTTTACCTATTTTTTTACCCATGAGGTTTGACAACCCCTCTCTTATGTCAGGTTGATACGTCCATTTTGCATCATGTTTACCTACTGTTATTTATAATGTTTTTATGCATAATAATGCTTTTTTAGTAATTCTAATGCCTTTTCTCTCATAATATGCAAGGTCCACACAAAGAGGAAGAATTTTGGCAGCTGGAAATCTGGACCTGAAAAAGCTACATCAGGCTACCTATTCTGCACAACTCCAAATGAGCTGAAACTTCACGCAGAATTTTTATGGAATAAATAAGAAATACTAGAGCAAATAACTACCGGAGGGGGGCCACCTAGTGAGCACAAGACACCAAGGCGCGCCTGGCCCCCCAGGCGCGCCCTGGTGGGTTGTGCTCATTCCAGCCCACCTCCAGTGCCAATCTTCTCTTATATAAGTCATTTTGACCTATAAAAAATAAGGGGAGGATTTTCTGGATGAAACACCGCCGTCCCGAGGTGGAATTTGCGCAGGAGCACTTTTGCCCTCCGGCTGAGCGATTTTGCCGGGGGAACTTCCCTCCATGAGGGGGAAATCATCATCATCATCATCATCATCATCATCATAATCATCATCATCATCACCAACAACTCTTCCATCTTGGGGAGGGCAATCTCCATCAACATCCTCAACAACACCATGTCCTCTCAAACCCTAGTTCATATCTTGTGTTCAATCTTTTTACCAGAACTATAGATTGGTACTTGTGGGTGACTAGTAGTGTTGATTACATCTCGTAGTTGATTACTATATGGTTTATTTGGTGGAAGATTATATGTTCAGATCCTATATGCTATTTAATACCGCTTAGATATTGGGCATTATTATCATTTGTGAGTAGTTACTTTTGTTCTTCAGGTCATGGGAGAAATCTTGTTGCAATTAATCATGTGAGTTTTATATGTGTTCGATATTTTGATGGTATGTGTGTTGTGATTCCCTTATTGGTGTCATGTGAACGTCAACTACATGACACTTCACCATATTTGGTCCGAAGGGAATGCATTGTGGAGTAGTTATTAGATGATGGGTTGTGAGAGTGACTGAAGCTTAAACCCTAGTTTGTGCACTATTCCGTAAGGGACGGATTGGATCCAAAAGTTTAATGCTATGGTTAGAATATATTCTTAATACTTTTCTTGTACTTGCGGATGCTTGCGAGGGGTTTAATCAAGTAGGATGTTTGTTCAAGTAAGAACAACACCTAAGCACCAATCCACTCACATATCAAATTATAAAAGTAGCAAACACAAATCAAACCAACATGATGAAAGTGACTAGATGAAATTCCCTTGTACCCTCAAGAACGCTCTGCTTATCATAAGGGACCGTTTTGGCATGTCCTTTGCCTCAAAAGGATTGGGCTACCTTGCTGCACTTTTTTACTATATCATTACTTGCTCATTACAAATTATCTTGCAAACTACTCGTTACTTACAATTTCAGTGCTTGCAGATATTACCATGCTGAAAACCACTTGTCATTTCCTTCTGCTCCTCATTGGGTTTAACACTCTTACTTATCGAAATAACTATGATTGATCCCCTATACTTGTGGGTCATCAAGGCTCTTTTCTGGCGCCATTGTCGGGGAGTGAAGTGCTCTTGGTAAGTGGAAATTGGTAAGTAAAAATTATTACTACGTGCTGAAATTTATTATCACTTGTTACTATCATAAGCAATCCCTTGAGGGGTTTGTTTGGGGTATCTTCACCTCAACCGGAACCACAATTAGTCACCCCTCAAACCACTTCACCTACTGAAAATATTGAATATGAAATTCCTTCGGGTATGATAGAACAACTGCTGGCTAATCCTTATATAGGAGATGGAACCGAACATCCTGATATGCACTTGATATATGTGGAAGAAATTTGTGGATTGTTTAAGCTTGCAGGTCTACCCGGAGATGAAGTAAAGAAGAAGGTTTTCCATTTATATTTGAGGGGAAAAGCATTGGCATGGTATAGGATATGCGATGATATTGGATCTTGGAATTGGAATCGATTGAAATTGGAGTTTCACTAATTTTTTTCATATGCATCTAGTTCATTGTGATCGGAATTATATATATAATTTTTGGCCCCGTGAAGGAGAAAGTATCACTCTAGCTTGGGGGAGGCTTAAGTCAATGTTATATTCATGACCCAATCATGAGCTCTCAAGAGAAATTATCATTCAGAATATTTATGCTCGGCTTTCTCATGATGATGGATCCATGCTTGATACTTCTTGTACTGGTTCCTTTATGAAGAAGATTATTGAATTCCGGTGGGATCTTTTGGAAAGAATTAAACACAACTCTGAAGATTGGGAACTCGACGAAGGTAAAGAATCAAGTATTAAGCTTAAGTTTGATTGTGTTAAATCATTTATGAATACCAATGCCTTTCAAAAAGTTTAGCACTAAATATGGACTTGACTCTGAAATAGTAGCATCTTTCTGTGAATCTTTTGCTACTCATGTTGATCTCCCTAAGGAGAAATGGTTCAAATATCACCCACCTATTAAAGAAGAAATTAAAGAACCAGTAATAGCTAAAGATGAAACTATTATCTATAATGTTGATCCGGTTGTTCCTACTGCTTATATTAAAAAACCACCTTTCCATGTTAGGATAAAGGAACATGCTACAATTGTGGTCAATAAAAGTTGTATTAGAGCACCTAAACCAGCTGAACAAATCAAGGTAGAACCTAGTGTTGCTATGGTTAAGGATCTCCTGGTTGAAAATATAGATGGACATGTTATTTACTTCTATGATGAAGCTGCTAGAATTGCCAAACCCGATGAAAAAGATAAACATAAACCTGTTTGTTGGCATGCCTGTTATCTCGGTTAAGATAGGAGATCACTGCTATCATGGTTTATGTGACATAGGCGCAAGCGTGTGTGCTATTACTTTTACCTTATATCAAGAAATTATGAATGACATATGACCCACTGAAATAGAAGAGATAGATGTTACTATTAAACTTGCTAATAGAGACACCATCACATCACTTGGGATTGTTAGTGATGTTGAAGTCTTGTGTGGGAAAATAAAATACCGTACTGATTTTCTTGTTCTTGGTTCCCCACAAGATGACTTTTGTCCCATTATCTGTGGTAGACCTTTCTTGAACACCATTAATGCTAAAATAGATTGTGAGAAACAAACTGTCGGTGTTAGCTTTGGTGATGAGTCTCATGAATTTAATTTTTCCATGTTAGTAGAAAACCTCATAAAAAAGAATTGCCTAGTAAGGATGAAATTATTGGTCTTGCTTCTATTGTTGTACCTCCTACCGATCCTTTAGAACAATATTTGCTAGACCATGAAAATGATGTGCATATGCATGAAAGAAATGTAATAGATAAGATTTTCTTTGAACAACGCCCTCTACTTAAACACAATTTTCCTATTGAAACTCTAGGAGGTCCTCCTCCATCTAAGGTGATCCCGTGTTTGAACTAAAAAAATTGCCAGACACTTTGAAATATGCTTATCTCGATGAGAAAAAGATTTATCCTGTTATTATTAGTGCTAACCTTTCAGAACATGGAGAAGAAAGATTATTGAAAGTTCTAAGGAAGCACTGAGCTGCTATTGGATATACTCTTGATGATCTTAAGGGCATCAGTCCCACTCTATGTCAGCACAAGATTAATATGGAACCTAATGCTAAACCCATTTTTTGAGCACCAACGTCGGCTAAATCCGAAGATGATAGAAGTGGTAAGAACAGAAATATTAAAACTTCTGGAAGTAGGTATAATCTATCCTATAGCTGATAGTAGATGTGTAAGTCCTGTTCATTGTGTCCCTAAGAAAGGAGGTATTACTGTTGTACCTAATGATAAGAATGAACTTATTCCACAAAGAATTGTTATGGGCTATAGAATGGTAATTGATTTCAGAAAATTAAACAAAGCAACTAGAAAAGATCATTACCCTCTGTATTTTATTGATCAAATGCTAGAAAGATTATCTAAGCACACACATTTTTGCTTCCCTGATGGATATTCTGTTTTTTAACAAATACCAGTTTCTCAACCTGATCAAGAAAATACCACTTTTACTTGTCCTTTTGGAACTTATGCTTATAGACGTTGTGACGCCCGGGTAATTAAGCTACAGTGCTCCTCTGCTAATGATGCCACGTCACCTCAATTATAGTTGCTAATCTCGAGTTAGTTCGAAACCGATTCAAATTCAAGTTCAAAATCAGGCAAACAATAAAAGTCTTCAAATTTTAAAACTAAAATGTTCGGAGTGAACAAAATAATGCACAGGTAATTATTGTGGAGAAACCACAATTTTATAATATGTTAAAGGCTCTAGAGTAATTAAAACAGCAGCTGTGACAATTAATTAAATGCCTTTTATAATTAATAATAATGCAAACTATTTTTATTAGGTGTCAAACTTTTTGGGGCAGTAGAATAAATTATAACATTAATTTAGGAGTTGTATTTATATTTTATAAAACAAAAGTTAAAAGAATAAAATAGAAAAGAAAATAGATAAAGAAAAGAAAACAGAAAACAAAGCTAAAAAAAAACAGACACCCCCCCTCGCTGGGCCAAGTGGCCCAGCTGGCCTCCGCCGCCCGAACGGGCCGGCCCAACCGGCCAAAGGCCCAGCCGGCCACCCCACTTAACCCCCTCGGTCCACTGACCGAAACCCTAACCCCCCCACTCGTCCCACTCCTCCCTCTCGCCCGTCCCCGATCTGGATCGGGGCAACCCCCCGATCCCATCGCCCCGTCGCCGCCTCGGCGTCGCCGTCACCTCCCTCGCGGAGCCGGCCCCCT
>NC_041384.1:348259009-348266373 GCF_002162155.2 Triticum dicoccoides | reverse complement strand
CGCGCGCGTACGCCACCGTACTGCCCGTCTAGCCCCGTCGCGCCGCCGTTTTGGCCACGGCCACGGCCGCCCGTGCACCACCGCGGCCTCGCCCCGCTTCACGCCTCGCCAGCGCCCCCGGGCGCCCTGTCGGGCGCCAGTGCCCGACCCGCCCCATTGGGCCCCTGGAGCCACTGGTGGTTGGACCCCGCCCCGGGGCCAATGACAAGTGGGCCCTGCCCAGAGAACATTTTGAAAAAAATATATATATATATAAAATAAAAATAATTAGAAAATAATAATAATAATAAATAAATCATGAAATTAATTAATTAACTTAATTATTTCTAATTAAATTAACCAATTAAAATTAATTAACCTAATGATTAATTAACTTAATTAACTACTGTTAATTAGCTAATTAATTAGTATGACAGTGGGGCCCACCCCCTTAATTAATTATGATTAGTTTTATTAATCTGTTAATTAAAATGTGTCACTGACCAGTGGGACCCACTGGTCAGGTTGACCAGTCAACTCTGTTGACTGCTGATGTCAGCATGACACCATGCTGACGTCATAAATCCATTTTTCGAATTAATTAAATAAATAATTAAATTCCAAAATTGTTAAAATCTTTTAAAAATCATATCTTTTAATCCGTAACTCGGATTAAAAATTTTTCAACATGAAAGTTGCTCAGAACGACAAGACGAATTCGGATACGCAGTCCGTTCGTCCGCCACACCCCCCTAACCTATCGAACCCGCAACTTTCCCCCTTCGGCTCCTCTGCCCGAGAACACGAAACACCGGGAATACTTTCCCGGATGTTTTCCCCCCCTTCACCGGTATCACCTACTACCGCGTTAGGGCACACCGAACACCGCGTATTGCCTTGACATATTTTGTGGTGCTTTGTTTGCTCTGTATTCATTATTTCTTCCCCCTCTTCTCTCCGGTAGACTACGAGACCGACGCTGCTGCTGACCAGTTCGACTACGGAGTTGACGACCCCTCCTTCTTGCCAGAGCAACCAGGCAAGCCCCCCCCTTGATCACCAGATATCGCCTATTCTCCTCTATACTGCTTGCATTAGAGTAGTGTAGCATGTTACTGCTTTCCGTTAATCCTATTCTGATGCATAGCCTGTCATTGCTGCTACAGTCATTGATACCTTACCCGCAATCCTAAATGCTTAGTATAGGATGCTAGTTTATCATCATTGGCCCTACATTCTTGTCAGTCTGCCTTGCTATACTATCGGGCCGTGATCACATTGGGAGGTGATCACGGGTATATACTATACATACATACATACTATACAGATGGTGACTAAAGTCGGGTCAGCTCATTGAGTACCCGCAAGTGATTCTGACGAGGGGGCTGAAAGGACAGGTGGCTCCATCCCAGTAGAGGTGGGCCTGGGTTCCCGACGGCCCTCGACTGTTACTTTGTGGCGGAGCGACAGGGCAGGTTGAGACCACCTAGGAGACAGGTGGGCCTGGCCCTGTTCGGCGTTCGCGGATACTTAACACGCTTAACGAGATCTTGGTATTTGATCTGAGTCTGGCTACGAGCCTATACGCACTAACCATCTACGTGGGAGTAGTTATGGGTATGCCGACGTCGTGGTATCAGCCGAAGCACTTCAGACGTCAGCGACGGAGCGGCGCGCGCCGAATTGGACTGGAACGCCACTAGGCTAGGTCTGCTTTCGGCCGCGTACGCAACGTGCAGGTGTGCTATGGGCGATGGGCCCAGACCCCTGTGCGCTTAGGTTTAGACCGGCGTGCTGGCCTCTCTGTTGAGCCTAGGTGGGGCTGCGACGTGTTGATCTTCCGAGGCCGGGCATGACCCAGGAAAGTGTGTCCGGCCAAATGGGATCGAGCGTGTTGGGTTATGTGGTGCACCCCTGCAGGGAAGTTAATCTATTCGAATAGCCGTGATCTTCGGTAACAGGACGACTTGGAGTTGTACCTTGACCTTATGACAACTAGAACCGGATACTTAATAAAACACACCCTTCAAAGTTCCACAGACAACCCGGTGATCGCTTTTCCGCAGGGCGACGAGGAGAGGATCGCCGGGTAGGTTTATGCTACGCGATGCTACTTGGAGATGCTACTTGGAGATGCTACTTGGAGGACTTCAATCTACTCTCTTCTACATGCTGCGAGGCGGAGGCTGCCAGAAGCGTAGTCTTCGATAGGATTAGCTATCCCCCTCTTATTCTGGCATTCTGCAGTTCAGTCCACTGATATGGCCTCCTTACACATATACCCATGCATATGTAGTGTAGTTCCTTGCTTGCGAGTACTTTGGATGAGTACTCACGGTTGCTTTCTCCCCCCTTTTCCCCCTTTCCTTTCTTTCTGGTTGTCGCAACCAGATGCTGGAGTCCAGGAGCCAGACGCCACCGTCGACGACGACCCCTACTACACCGGAGGTGCCTACTACTACGTGCTGCCCGCTGACGACGACCTGGAGTAGTTAGGAGGATCCCAGGCAGGAGGCCTGCGCCTCTTTCGATCTGTATCCCAGTTTGTGCTAGCCTTCTTAAGGCACACTTGTTTAACTTATGTCTGTACTCAGATATTGTTGCTTCCGTTGACTCGTCTATGATCGAGCACTTGTATTCGAGCCCTCGAGGCCCCTGGCTTGTATTATGATGCTTGTATGACTTAATTTATTTGTAGAGTTGTGTTGTGATATCTTCCCGTGAGTCCCTGATCTTGATCGTACACATTTGCGTGCATGATTAGTGTACGATTGAATCGGGGGCGTCACAAGTTGGTATCAGAGCCGACTGCCTGTAGGAATCCCCCTTCCACACTCCTTGGCCGAAGTTGAGTCTAGCCATTGCAAAACTTTTACTAACTTGGCTGTGTGCCTTATGGGCCCACGTCGCCATTGGGTGGTAGTAGGATCTTTTACTCCTCGACCTATACTCTGGAACTCTTATTTCTCTTCTATTCGAGTTAAATGATTTTTGCTAAAATCTAACATTAGGATCTCGTTATCACTTTCACCCGGAGAGCCCCTTATTAATGATGATCGTCTGCGGCACGTGAAGACCCTGAAGATACTCTCCGTTGTTAACCCGAGAACTTATGTTCATCGCATTTGCAATTCCCCTTCCACCGTCAACCCTTATGGATAACTACTTGCAGTTGTTATTCTTACATTCATCCCCAGTTGGTCTTGTTATTACCAGATACCTCGAAACACTCGTCGTTGTCTCGATAATCCTTGAGATTATCACCTTGCTGTTCCTTGTCACCTGAATACCCCTATGGATAATTCTCGCACTTATCGAGTATCCGCTCATCCCCCAGTTGTTCATGTGTTTCACAATGGTCTTCGAAATACTATTTGATCCTCCAAAAATCCTTAATAGCTTATTGCTCTGCAATACTTGTCTGCTTGCATTATGGATGCTTCCCATTGGCAATATTCGTTAGTATCCTTAGGCATCGTCATTTGGATCCTATTGATTCAGCATGTGTGCGAATGCACACAAACATCTATCAACCCTTCTAAATTATCCTTCCGGCTCAGACATCATTTTTGAACATGAGCTGGTTCTGGACCAAACTATTTGTCGTCAATTGTGCCTCTGGTATATTCAACTTATCCATCCCTACTCAGAGCATTGCTTCTGATCCTTTGTTTTGGGGATCGAAATTCCTTTATTATCTAAGCATCGAATCCTTCCGATGTTCTATAATATGATGCCCGTGCATTCTTCTTCCTCTGGTTGAGTACCGATGCTCACGTCAGATCCCTTGTGGACCACCAGATCCTTTGTTGGATTTTATCTGACAACGCCCTTCATATTCAATAACCTTGTGAGCCTTTCCTCTGATACATAATGCCTTTGGTAAATTGTATCCTCTGCTTTCTTAACCATGCTCTGTCTTCGAGCTTGAGTTAATTACTTCTAAAGATTCTGGTATATGATTATAAGATGCTCCGATGGGTTGAACCTATGCCCTCCTTAATGGGTGAGAACTCGAAAGTTTTCACGAGTCATACTCTTCTGGTGCTTCGCCAGATAAAATTTCAACACTGCAACTTAATCGAACGCGAGAAGTGGATGAAAGGTTATGCATTGGAGAAGTGGGAGTCGACCTTGAACTTTGTGTTCATGCCCATGGACCCGATGTACATCTTCTCATCGAAGCTTCTTTTAAAAATTAATTATTCCCTTGATATAAGTTCATCTTATATCTGGGGTATGGCCTTTTACAATCGTGGTTCCGACCATGTTCTCCTTTAAATACCATTTTTGATGCAAGTGTAAGCACTTGTCTTCTGTGGATCAATACCCCGGTACAACCTCTACTTTGATCTATCGTCGAGTATTACCCCATGGTATCTCGAGATTATCTTGGAACTGCATAACTTCCTATGAGTTCTTCATCAAGTACTACATACTCACTGATTACAATTTTTCATGGGCTCTGAGTTATTGAACACTCAAAGACATCGATAACTGAACCGAGTCCGCTCTACGGTTCAACCACTCTTCAGTAAGCTTCTATAAGTACGAGTTTGTACCCGATCATGTCATTCCTAGCCTGTTTGGCTATATCATTGTCGTGATGATTTTAACTATGCTACCCGGCCCTTCTTCTCGGAGCACAATTTTCGATGATGAATTAAGCTTACGTCGATTTTTCCTCGTCATTCCCTTTCACCTTAAACAACAAGCTTGAGTTCGAGTTTATGCCATAACCGTGGTTCCATTAACCTCTTGCTTCATCATTACTTTGACTTGATGTCGTCGCTGATTGATCACATCGGCATGGAAACTCTCGACACTTGTGTCGTGATCATCATCAACCTTATGAGCTCTTCCAGGAATTCAGTTGAATGCATGATGGGTAATACCATCCTTGCCCCTCGATGATTCCTGTTCTCATCGACCACTTTATTGCCTTCCGTTCAACACAACTTGTTCGTGTTTGGTGTAAACCTTGAGATCACTGCTAACCAGCAGTCGATCTTCCTTACCTCGGTAGTATTACCATCTCTTTTTGTCAAGAATGTGGTGAGAATTTCACCACCTCTTAATAATTCTTCATAACATAATATTTCTTGCCATCTTCGTTCATTCCTTGGTCCCCGTATTGTTTTCAACCGGAATACCGACAATGGAGCTATGACGTGTGAATTCAAAACTTCTAACAACCCTATTGCTTTGAAGTGAATGGGCGATAGTTCATTCTAAGTCCTTCGCTAATTGAATCACCATTCTGACATTGGTCGTGCAACCCAACCCATATTTTGGGCGCACATATCAACCAATGTTTAATTGTGTATGTTTTCCTCGAGCATACTTCCTTATATCATTTGATCTGACAAATGTTATCTCCTTGTTCACTTAATGGTGGAAATCCATCTTTTGGTAATCTCGGTGAATTGCCGTTGAGTTCACCAGACACCTCCTTGTCCTCTCCTTGGTTTAATGATGAACTATTGCTTTAGAAACCCGCTCCCATAGTTCATTTCTCGAGGATCTTGCAATGTCATTTCGACAATTTGTGTTGCACCTTTTCCCTCTCGGACCCCCCCGAGTCTGAGGTTTCATGACACCAACTGGATATGAATCTCGGTCAGATATGATGGTTGGGACAACTTTCCAAGAGTTATAATGTTGATCCTCTGATGACCCGGTAACATGATGTCATGCCTAGCACCCCCCCCCCCCGGCTGGAGGACCTATCATTATAGATTCCTTTTCAGCAAGGTTATCCATTCATCCATGAGGAAATTGTAAGACTTATTCTACAAGTTATTCTTGATGGATCCTTCGTGTTTCCAAAGTTTGATCTTCACCTGAAGACCATGTCAATTCTATCTCGAAGCATGTCAATGGTACTCCGATGTTTCAACAAGAACATTTGAAGCACGATGCTAAATTTTGCTTATCATTTATCCTAACACCGTTGTATGGGTAATGTCATGAGATTCCTCCCCCCCTTACCTAAATGGTTGTCTACCTTATATCCTGTCATGGATATCTTGTTCTGTTTGTCCTTGGGAAGGATATACCCCTGAAATAGGTGTATAAACATATTTTCCATTCCATTGTTCTATTTGATCTGATGATCACCTTTTCCTTTCCATTGTTTTGTTTAACCTGTCTTGTGATCTATATGATCTAAGCAATAATATTCTCCTGCTTATGTAAACACCTCGGTGTACAACTCTGTCAGTAAGACCCTGTTGAAATTGTCGATAACATTCCGGTCACCACCGATGGACGAGAACTTTGCCTATTGGTCCGCCTCGTTCAACGAGCAGGAAAATGGTTCTCTTCGTCCCTCGCCCCTGGTACCGACATTGTGCCGACATAACTGATAGGCTACCCTCTGACATGCCTTGCTATCATAATCGTGCAAGATGTCACCGCTCTTTTAACGTTTAACCCACATGGTGGGCCCATAACCCACAGTTCCACAGGATCAAAACCTGACTCTCCTATACACCCTATTGTCGAAGTTATTCCTCGCGCTTGGCTTCGTATTTAATTCACGGGCCACCTTCCTAATGCTCTATTCTGGTATCAGACGCAATACTTACTCTCGCTGCTCTGAAACCCTTTCTCACTCTGGGTCAGACTTCGAGCAACTATCTATCCACTTGGAACCTCTTATTGTACCTTCGTACCTTACTCTTGATGTATTCGTTATGTTCGACTCAAGAGATAATCTTATGCTCATTCATGGGTTAACCCCCAGATTGTTTCCCTCATAAGCATTCTGTCGTAGCCGAGCTGCCCCCTTACCTATTCGTAAGTACGTTGGAGTTCCCGAGAAAAGAACGACATCACCATGATGACCTGAAGTAGAGAAGTGAAGACAACCATGTAATGGATCGACCTCCTCGAGAAGAGTAGCCAAGACCAACAAGACCCGTTAGAATTTCGCAACCTAATCCCTTCCCCGCACTTCCCCTCTTAAATCTCGGGACGAGATTTCTTGTAGTGGAGGAGAATTGTGACGCCCGGGTAATTAAGCTACAGTGCTCCTCTGCTAATGATGCCACGTCACCTCAATTATAGTTGCTAATCTCGAGTTAGTTCGAAACCGATTCAAATTCAAGTTCAAAATCAGGCAAACAATAAAAGTCTTCAAATTTTAAAACTAAAATGTTCGGAGTGAACAAAATAATGCACAGGTAATTATTGTGGAGAAACCACAATTTTATAATATGTTAAAGGCTCTAGAGTAATTAAAACAGCAGCTGTGACAATTAATTAAATGCCTTTTATAATTAATAATAATGCAAACTATTTTTATTAGGTGTCAAACTTTTTGGGGCAGTAGAATAAATTATAACATTAATTTAGGAGTTGTATTTATATTTTATAAAACA
>NC_041384.1:348251567-348256432 GCF_002162155.2 Triticum dicoccoides | reverse complement strand
TAATTAATTAACTTAATTATTTCTAATTAAATTAACCAATTAAAATTAATTAACCTAATGATTAATTAACTTAATTAACTACTGTTAATTAGCTAATTAATTAGTATGACAGTGGGGCCCACCCCCTTAATTAATTATGATTAGTTTTATTAATCTGTTAATTAAAATGTGTCACTGACCAGTGGGACCCACTGGTCAGGTTGACCAGTCAACTCTGTTGACTGCTGATGTCAGCATGACATCATGCTGACGTCATAAATCCATTTTTCGAATTAATTAAATAAATAATTAAATTCCAAAATTGTTAAAATCTTTTAAAAATCATATCTTTTAATCCGTAACTCGGATTAAAATTTTTTCAACATGAAAGTTGCTCAGAACGACGAGACGAATTCGGATACGCAGTCCGTTCGTCCGCCACACCCCCCTAACCTATCGAACCCGCAACTTTCCCCCTTCGGCTCCTCTGCCCGAGAACACGAAACACCGGGAATACTTTCCCGGATGTTTTCCCCCCCTTCACCGGTATCACCTACTACCGCGTTAGGGCACACCGAACACCGCGTATTGCCTTGATATATTTTGTGGTGCTTTGTTTGCTCTGTATTCATTATTTCTTCCCCCTCTTCTCTCCGGTAGACTACGAGACCGACGCTGCTGCTGACCAGTTCGACTACGGAGTTGACGACCCCTCCTTCTTGCCAGAGCAACCAGGCAAGCCCCCCCCCATTGATCACCAGATATCGCCTATTCTCCTCTATACTGCTTGCATTAGAGTAGTGTAGCATGTTACTGCTTTCCGTTAATCCTATTCTGATGCATAGCCTGTCATTGCTGCTACAGTCATTGATACCTTACCCGCAATCCTAAATGCTTAGTATAGGATGCTAGTTTATCATCATTGGCCCTACATTCTTGTCAGTCTGCCTTGCTATACTATCGGGCCGTGATCACATTGGGAGGTGATCACGGGTATATACTATACATACATACATACTATACAGATGGTGACTAAAGTCGGGTCAGCTCATTGAGTACCCGCAAGTGATTCTGACGAGGGGGCTGAAAGGACAGGTGGCTCCATCCCAGTAGAGGTGGGCCTGGGTTCCCGACGGCCCTCGACTGTTACTTTGTGGCGGAGCGACAGGGCAGGTTGAGACCACCTAGGAGACAGGTGGGCCTGGCCCTGTTCGGCGTTCGCGGATACTTAACACGCTTAACGAGATCTTGGTATTTGATCTGAGTCTGGCTACGAGCCTATACGCACTAACCATCTACGTGGGAGTAGTTATGGGTATCCCGACGTCGTGGTATCAGCCGAAGCACTTCAGACGTCAGCGACGGAGCGGCACGCGCCGAATTGGACTGGAACGCCACTAGGCTAGGTCTGCTTTCGGCCGCGTACGCAACGTGCAGGTGTGCTATGGGCGATGGGCCCAGACCCCTGTGCGCTTAGGTTTAGACCGGCGTGCTGGCCTCTCTGTTGAGCCTAGGTGGGGCTGCGACGTGTTGATCTTCCGAGGCCGGGCATGACCCAGGAAAGTGTGTCCGGCCAAATGGGATCGAGCGTGTTGGGTTATGTGGTGCACCCCTGCAGGGAAGTTAATCTATTCGAATAGCCGTGATCTTCGGTAACAGGACGACTTGGAGTTGTACCTTGACCTTATGACAACTAGAACCGGATACTTAATAAAACACACCCTTCAAAGTTCCACAGACAACCCGGTGATCGCTTTTCCGCAGGGCGACGAGGAGAGGATCGCCGGGTAGGTTTATGCTACGCGATGCTACTTGGAGATGCTACTTGGAGATGCTACTTGGAGGACTTCAATCTACTCTCTTCTACATGCTGCGAGGCGGAGGCTGCCAGAAGCGTAGTCTTCGATAGGATTAGCTATCCCCCTCTTATTCTGGCATTCTGCAGTTCAGTCCACTGATATGGCCTCCTTACACATATACCCATGCATATGTAGTGTAGTTCCTTGCTTGCGAGTACTTTGGATGAGTACTCACGGTTGCTTTCTCCCCCCTTTTCCCCCTTTCCTTTCTTTCTGGTTGTCGCAACCAGATGCTGGAGTCCAGGAGCCAGACGCCACCGTCGACGACGACCCCTACTACACCGGAGGTGCCTACTACTACGTGCTGCCCGCTGACGACGACCTGGAGTAGTTAGGAGGATCCCAGGCAGGAGGCCTGCGCCTCTTTCGATCTGTATCCCAGTTTGTGCTAGCCTTCTTAAGGCACACTTGTTTAACTTATGTCTGTACTCAGATATTGTTGCTTCCGCTGACTCGTCTATGATCGAGCACTTGTATTCGAGCCCTCGAGGCCCCTGGCTTGTATTATGATGCTTGTATGACTTATTTTATTTGTAGAGTTGTGTTGTGATATCTTCCCATGAGTCCCTGATCTTGATCGTACACATTTGCGTGCATGATTAGTGTACGATTGAATCGGGGGCGTCACAGACGTATGCCTTGTGGTTTATGCAACACACCTGTTACCTTTCAAAGATGTATGACTGCTATATTCTCTGACTTTTGTGAAAAGATTGTTGAGGTTTCCATGGATGACTTTTCTATTTATGGGAAGTCTTTTGATGATTGTTTGAGCAATCTTGATCGAGTTTTGCAGAGATGTGAGCAAACAAATCTTGTCTTGAATTGGGAGAACTGCCATTTTATGGTTAACAAAGGTATTGTTTTGGGCCATAAAATTTCTAAAAGAGGTATTGAGGTGGAAAAAGCTAAGGTTGATGCAATTGAGAAAATGCCATGTCCTAAAGATATCAAAGGTATTCGTAGTTTCCTCGGCCATGCTGGTTTCTGTAGCGGCCAGACCTCAAACAGTCTGATCTCTGTGCATAAGTGTCATCCCTAGATCGGTAATGCTGACACACACAGTACTTGAAGGATTTATAATAGAGTAGCAATCAAACACTTATTACATCGAATGTCTCAAAAGAGAACTTATTACAATAAATATGGCTTAAGGCCATCTAATACGATAACAGTGGAAGGCTTGGAAGATAAAGTGAGTCCATCAACTCCAACGGCATCACTGAGTGAAAGACCACGACCTAAGGCTCCTTACTCGTCGTCTGAAAAGTCTGCAACGTGATACGTTGCAGCACGAAAACGGGTCATTACATGGAATATGCTGGCAATGTAAGACAAGAGAGTAGTGAACAGAATAATGCTATCACTGTATGCATATATGGCTGGTGGAGGCTGTATGATTAATATGTTTTGCGAAAAGCCAATTTTTCCCTAATGCAAAGTAATACATTTTATTTAACTACAAAGTTTGTTGAAAACATTGAGAAGGTAAACCCCCTCTCAATCCCAAATTAAAGTAATCATTAACAACCCATCAAAATAATTAAGTAGTGATGAGATCAGCATAATAATCCAATAACCAGATACTCAAGATGTCCATAACTGGGGACACGACTAACCATGATTAGTTTGTACATTCTGCAGAGGTTTGCGCACTTTTCCCCACAAGACTTGATCTCCTCCGTTGGGTTTCTTGCACTACATGGTGTTTGAGAAACAGATGAACGATACACAGTCTTTTAGAAGCGTTAGCACCTTACGATGGGTAGACAGTACAACCTACATTCCCTACATCTGCTAGTCTACCACTGTAAGAGTTCACACAACTTAATCAACGATGCTAGAGCCCATAATAGCTTGTGGCTGCACACGGAAGTTTCCAGCATGAATAATGTTATGATCCCTTTGAGCCTGGGTGGCAGTCCATAGGAGAATCACACGGTACCCCGGGATTTCCAAAAATATAGGCAATCACGGGAATTCCCCAGGTGCCTCAATCCACCCAGATGTGTATTTAAGTTGCCACCTTAAGTTGAACCATTAATTAACAATCACACATCTGTCATGAATACACTCAAACCCAAACCATGTCTACGAGCTTAGCACAGCAATATAAGCAACGTAGAAGTAACTCCCAGAGTTTGATAATAAAACAGGGTAATAGGTTCCTACCTCATCAACTACTTCCCAATACCCACAAGTTAAATCAGACCCTAACCATGCAATTGTTTTGAGGATTGATCTAATGCAATAAAACTAGGTAGTAAAGAGGTATGATCAAAGTGTTACTTGCCTTGTTGATGATCCGCGAAACCTAGAGACTCGAAGTAGCACGCTTCACACTCCGGGTACTCTATCGCGAACAAACAAGCATACATAAGCAATCAAGAAAAGGCACGGGTAAAACTCAAATAAGAGATCTAACCAAAAAGTTCAACTTAAGAACTCCGGCTTGCAAAAAGAATCAAATCGAATGAAGCAACAAACTCAAACGGCGAAAGAAACAAGTTTTGTTTACTAATCTGGACTGAAGTCAAATTTTACTGTAGCAAAATCTTGTTTAAGTTGGTTAAACAGAAAGAGGGTTTTGGGGCGAAACTCTAGGCGCTTGAATCGCCTGATTCCGACAAACGAGCGAGAAGTTATACTAGAACGAAAATCGGATCAGAAATCGCGATCGAAAATAATCGCGGAAAATCTGAGAAAAAGAAAAACGAACGAACAGGCTAACGAACGAACGCTCGCTGTCTGCGGCTAACGAGTGAACACCGTTTGCTAAAAACGAACGTACGAACGAACATTCGCTAAATAAATAAACCAAAAAATAAATAAAACCAATCTATTCTAAAAAAAGGAACTAGGGTTTTCTAAAAAAACAGATCGGTTTTCTAAGGACAACCGGCGGCGGCGATGGCGGCTACCTCTTCGGATCCGGCGGGGCTCGGGGCTCCAGCGGGGCTGGGTGGTGTCGGCGGCGGCGGCGAAGGGCGGCGCACGAGCGGGCGGCGGTGGAGAGCAGCGACAGCA
>NC_041384.1:348205775-348251361 GCF_002162155.2 Triticum dicoccoides | reverse complement strand
CTGCGGGCTGCGGGCGGCGGGCGGGACGGGGTGGTGGCGGCGGGGTGGGCAGTATTTAAGGGGGAGGGGGTGGGGTCGGCTTGGGGAAGGGGGCACCGAGGCGGCGACAGACTCCCGGACTCTGGTGCAGCCCGGCTCGGCCACGGCGGGCGCGAGCGAGGCGGCGAGCGGCTGGGCCAGCTGGGCCTTCGGCCCGGTCGGTCCGAACGGATTTGTTTTAATAATTTCGCTGAAACTTAAATAAATCCTAGAAAATAAAATAAAAATCTAAAAATGCCAAAACAAATTTTCACCGTCTAAATGAAATATTTAGAACAAGATGAACATTTTCTTGGCCCTAACATGCTATTTTGAAAACGTGCAATTTTTCTACTTCAAATAAAATTGCAATAAAATCCAAATAAAATATTTATTTGGTTTTCAATATTTTTCCTCTAATATATCATCTATTTTGGAGAAGTCATTTTATCTCCTCTCATATATTTTTATTTTTGAAATATTAGGAAGGGAAAATAATCAAAACCAAATGATCCTCCTTTCAAAATTTGAGAAAACTCAAATATGAAAATAACAAAATCCCCAACTCTCTCCGTGGGTCCTTGAGTTGCGTAGAATTTCTAGGATCAAGCCAAAATGCAATAAAATATGATATGCAAAGATGATCTAATGTATAACATTCCAAATTAAAATTTTGGGATGTTACAAACCTACCCCCTTAAGATGAATCTCGCCCTCGAGATTCGGGTTGGCTAGAAAATAGGTGAGAGTGATCCTTCCGTAGGTCTTCCTCCCGTTCACAGGTGGCTTCATCTTCAGTATGGTGACTCCATTGAACCTTGCAGAACTTGATTACTTTGTTACGTGTGACATGGCTGGCAAAATCAAGAATCTTAACTGGCTTCTCCTCGTAGGTCAAATCACTATCCAATTGTATTGCTTCCAGTGGCACTGTATCTCTTAGAGGAATATGAGCCATCTCTGCATGGCACTTCTTCAACTAAGAAACATGGAACACATCGTGAACTCCGGACAATCCTTCGGGTAATTCCAACTTGTAAGCAACTTCTCCCATACGTTCCAAAACTCTATATGGTCCCACAAAACGTGGCGCTCACTTTCCCTTAACTCCAAAGCGCTTCACTCCTCGAAGTGGGGATACACGAAGATACACTCTGTCTCCAACTTCGTAAACTGTCTCCTTGCGTTTAGAATCCGCATAACTCTTCTACCTGGACTGGGCTACCTTGAGCTATCGTGAATTAGCTTAACCTTCTCTTCAGACTCTTTAATCAAATCTGATCCAAACAACTATCGGTCTCCAACTTCGTCCCACAACAACGGTGTTCTTCACCTCCTTCCGTACAGGGCTTCGGAAGGGGCCATCTTCAAACTGGCTTGATAAATGTTGTTATAAGAGAACTCTGCAAAAGGCAAATTTTCGTCCCAACTAGATCCATAGTCTAGCGCACAAGCTCTCACCATGTCCTCCAGAATCTGATTTACCCTCTCAGTCTGTCCATCTGTCTGCGGGTGAAAAGCTGTACTGAACTCTAGTCTGGTTCCCAAAGTTTCATGCAACTGATTCCAAAACCTTGAAGTAAACTGGGTTCCTGGGATGAAATGGTCCTCGGAACTCCATGTAGACATACGATCTTGGTCATGTATATCTTTGCCAACTTAGCACTGGTGTAAGTGGTCTTTACTGGGATGAAATGAGCTACTTTTGTCAAACGATCGACTACAACCCATATCGAGTCATAGCCTGAATGAGTCATGGGTAATCTCGTGATAAAATCCATGCCTAACTTATCCTACTTCCATTCGGGTATCGGCAATGGTTGTAGCAATCCTGCTGGCTTCTGATGTTCTGCCTTCACTCTCTGACATACATCACAAACTACTACATACTCCGCAATATCCTTCTTCATTCCGGTCCACCAGAAACTGCCCTTCATATCCAGATACATCTTGGTATTTTCTGGGTGAATCGAATATGGCGAATCATGGGCCTCTTGCAGAATCAACTTCCTGATCTCCTGATCAATTGGCACATATACGGTGTCCTCAAACCATAAGGTATCGTGCTCATCCTCACAAAATCCTTTAGCCTTTCCTTTGCTCATCCTTGCCTTTATCTCGACAATCTCCTTGTCCGTCTTCTGAGCTTCTCTGATCTTATCCATCAAAGTAGACTGAATCTCCAAAGCTGCTACGTAACCTCTCGGAACTATCTCCAAACATAGCCCGCGAAGGTCTTCTACTAACTCCTTGGGTAACTCTCCGGTCAGAGGGTATTAACATGACTCTTGCGGCTCAACGCATCGGCTACTACGTTAGCCTTTCCTGGATGATAATGCAATCTCATATCATAATCCTTAATGAGCTCTAACCATCTCCTCTGCCTGAGATTCAACTCCTTCTGCGTGAAGATATACTTCAAACTCTTGTGATCCGTGTATACCTTACAATGGTTTCTGATGAGAAAATGTCTCCATGTCTTCAACACATGCACTACGACTGCTAACTCCAAATCATGCGTAGCATAGTTTAACTCATGGGGTTTAAGCTATTGTGAGGCATATGAAACAACTCTTCCCTCCTTCATAAGTACGGCTCCAAGTCCTCGACGATAAGCGTCGCAATATACTTCATAATCCTTGCGTTGATCTGGCAGAATCAACACTGGTGATGTAACCAAGCATCTCTTCAACTCCTGAAAACTGGCCTCACATTCCTCAGTCCAATTGAATTTGGTGTCCTTCTTTAACAACTCCGTCACAAGCTTTGCAATCTTTGAGAAATTCTCAATGAACCTCTGGTAGTATCCTGCGAGTCCAAGAAAACTCCGGATCTCTCCAACTGTCATGGGTGACTCCCAATTTGTCACAGTGACAACCTTGGTGGGGTCTACTGCTATTCCTTCTCCGGATATAACATGTCCAAGAAATCCAACGTCCTTTAGCCGAAACTCACACTTGCTAAACTTGGCGTATAACTGATGTTCTCTGAGCTTCCCAAGTACCAAACACAAATGCTCTTTATGTTCCTCTTCGTTCTGCGAGTAGACTAGAATATCATCAATGAACACCACAACGAACTTACCCAAAAAATCCATAAACACCTTGTTCATCAGGTTCATAAAAAGGCAAGTGCGTTAGTTAGACGAAATGACATAATGGTATACTCATATAGCCCATATCTCGTGGTAAAAGTTGTCTTAGGTATATCCTGCTCTCGAATCTTCAGCTGGTGATACCCTGATCACAAATTGATCTTGAAAAACACCTTAGCTCCTTGCAGTTGGTCAAACAAATCATTGATCATCGGCAGTGGGTACTTATTCTTGATCGTCACGTCATTTAGTCCTCGATAATCAACAACCATCCTTAACGATCCATCCTTCTTCTCCCCTAGAAGTATTGTGATCCCCAAGGTGACGAACTTGGGCGAATATAACCTTTATCCAGTAACTCCTTAATCTGCTTCTTAATTTCCTCCAAATCCTTTGCGGGCATCCTGTATGGTCTCTTAGATATTGGCCCTATGCCTAGCAAAAGCTCAATCAAAAACTCAATGTCTCTATCCGGTGGCATGCCTGGCAACTCTTCAGGAAATACATCCGGAAAATCCTTCACCACTGGTACTTCCTCCTGTACAACTCTAGATAAGGAATTTACTTGCGTCCTATTCGAAACATGCCGGGATACATACTTGATCCTTCTTCCTTCTAGGTGGTGAGCAAAATCGACTTACTGGCGCAGGTAATGTTCCCTCCATACTTCGATAACCAATCCATGCCTAATATCACATCCAGTCCTTGTGACTCCAATACTATTAGGTCCGAGGGAAACAGGTAGTTACCAATCCTTAATAGTAACCGATCACACCATAAGCTAGCCATATACTCTGCTTCTGGCGAGGTTACTAACATGGGTGTCCTAAGGGCTTGGGTTGGCAATTTAATCTTATCCACAAATCCCCTTGATATGTATGAATGTGATGCACCAGTATCAAAAAGTACGATTGCAGTAAATGACTTAACCAAAAACTTAGCTATTACTGCATCGGGCTGGGCTTCAATTTCCTCCACAGTAACGTGGTTCACTTGTCCCCTATTGAAAGGGGTGGGCTTCTTCCCAGAGCTTCCATTCCCATTTCCATTCTTGGCTTCAGGACACTCATTGGCGTAATGTCCGGTCTTCTGGCACTTGTAGCAAGTAACGTGGCTGAAATCTTTCTTGGCGGGTGTTGCCGGGTTGGAACGGTTCTGTCCGCTACTTCCTCCGTTACCATTACCATTCTTGGGGCCACTATGATTGTGCGAACTTCCTCCATTATGAGTGTGACCTCCATGGTTATGAACAAGTCCTCCCGAGTTTGGGGTGAAACGGGGTCTCTGCTGGGCTCCAGAATTATACTTCCCTTGTCCATACTTCCTTTTGCGGCTGTCAATCTACTGCTGCTTCCCTTCAAGCATGAGAGCTCTATCCACCAACTCCTGATAGTTATTGAAATTTGCTACCATCAACTGCATGCTCAGATCATCATTTAGTCCTTCCAAAAACTTCTCCTTCTTAGCTGCATCGGTAGCAACATCATCTGGGGCATAACGTGCTAACTTACTAAACTCATCCACATATTGGCCAACAGTGCGCCCTCCTTAGCGTAAGTTTTGAAACTCACCCTTCTTCATGACCATAGCTCCTGCTGAAACATGGGAAGTGCGAAAAGCCTACTGGAACTGGTCCCATGTAACAATGGCTAAAGGATATGTGACAGTGTAATTCGCCCACCATGAGGCTGCTGGTCCATCCAATTGGTGTGCAGCAAAACACACCTTCTCAGCATCTGTGCATCCTGCAGTGGTTAACTCCCTTCCAATTCTGCGGAGCCAATCATCTGCAACAATCGGCTCGGTGCTACTGGAAAACACCGGCGGCTGCAACCTCAGAAAACGGGCTAAGTTGTCAAGTGGGGGGGGGTGGTGGGTTGTTGTTGTTGTTGTTGCCTTGGTTCTGAACTAACAACTACATCAAGGTATTCTGCTGCTGGATCAACTGAGTGAGCTCCAGTGGAAAGGTAAATCCGGGGTCACATCTTGGAGACATCTGAGGGTTTAGAGGGAAGAGAAATAGAATAGAATGAGGTCTAGTGAGAAAACACTACCCATATGCACATGAGACAAACATAATCATATCACTCAATCAATCAAGCAAGGCATACAATCGGTCTAAAACTATCGTTACAAATGTGCTTGGACTATACTATATACATGGTGGAATACTACTACTAATATGGTAGTCTACTAGAAATATTGATCGGTCGAAGACTCCATGATATCTACTCTAGCTTCATCAACATAGTCATCATCGCTATCATCGTGGTCTGAGTCGGTGTCGTCAATGATGATGTAGTCCTCCGAACGAATCTCCTTGGGTTCTCGTCTTCTCCTCCTGGCGCAGGGTCTCCCATGAATACTCCTAGCTTCCTTTCCAGACCATCATTCATCTCCACTAGTATCGTCATCTCCTCCTCATATCCATCGCGTGTAGACTTAAGTTCTTCCTCCAGATCCGTGATTCTTGTCATTGCCTTCTTCAGATCTATCATGCCTGTGCACATCTGATTCTCCTGGCGGCGAATATGTTGGTTTAACTCCTGGATAAAAGCTGCAATTAATCTATCCTTCCTGGTGCTGATCATCTCCCATTGCTCGTCTCGGCGCCCACAAATTTGGTAGATAGTATCCTTAAGATCATTGTGGTAAACTTCTCCAATGCATCCCATGGAAATGTGAGCTGCCATACTCTTTCCTAGACTCCAGGTTGGTGCATCGACGGAAAACTCTATGGGCTCAGTAACTGGCGTGAATGTCCTTCCTGGAACTTGAACTTGAATCTTCCAGCGCCCCTCTTCTGGTGAAGTGGCGTTGTAGGTCCCGGTGAAGCTTGGTATTCCAATATTCAGGTATCTAGTGACTTCCTTCAAGTGGCGTCCAAATGGGGTGTCTTCATCCAGCTGCATGAACTTGATCCTTGTATTTGCCATCCTAAAGACTAGAAAATGGAGAGGAGTCAGAAACGAGAAGAGAGTAGTGATTTAGGGCTTTAGCATAGTGGTCGTGTCCTACAGTCAGCGTGTGCTCTGATACCATCTTTGTAGCGACCAGACCTCAAGCTGTCTGATCTCTGTGCATAAGTGTCATCCCTGGATCGGTAATGCTGACACACACAGTACTTGAAGGATTTATAACAGAGAAGAAATCACACACTTGTTACATCGAATGTCTCAAAAGAGAAATTACTACAATAAATATGGCTTAAGGCCATCTAATACGATAACAGCGAAAGGCTTGGAAGATAAAGTGAGTCCATCAACTCCAACGGCATCACTGAGTGAAAGACCACGACCTAAGGCTCCTTACTCGTCGTCTAAAAAGTCTGCAACATGATACGTTGTAGCCCGAAAACGGGTCAGCACATGGAATATGCTGGCAATGTAACACAAGAGAGTAGTGAACAGAATAATGCTATCACTATATGCATATATGGCTGGTGGAGGCTGCATGGTTAATATGTTTTGTGAAAATCCAATTTTTCCCTACTGCAATGGAATAAATTTTATTGAACTACAAAGTTTGTTGAAAACATTGAGAAGGTAAACCCCCTCTCAATCCCAAACTAAAGTAATCATTAAAAACCCATCAAATTAATTAAGTAGTGATGAGATCAGCATGATAATCCAAGAACCAGATACTCAAGATGTCCATAACCAGGGACACGGCTAACCATGATTAGTTTGTACACTCTGCAGAGATTTGCACACTTTTCCCCACAAGACTCGATCTCCTCCGTTGGATTTCTCGCACTACATGGTGTTTGAGAAATGGATGACCGAGACACAGTATTTCAGAAGCGTTAGCACCTACGATGGGTAGACAGTACCACCTACATCCCCTACATCTGCTAGTCTACCACTGTAAGAGTTCACACGACTTAATCAACGATGCTAGAGCCCATAATAGCTTGTGGCTGCACACGGAAGTTTCCAGCATGAATAATCTTATGATCCCTTTGAGCCTGGGTGGTAGTCCATGGGAGAATCACACGGTACCCCTGGATTTCCAAAAATACAAGCAATCAATGGAATTCCCAAGGTGCCTCAATCCACCTAGATATGTATTTAAGTTGCCACCTTAAGTTGAACCATTAATTAACAATCTCACATCTGTCATGAATACACTCAAACCCAAACCACGTCTACGAGCATAGCATAGCAATATAAGCAACGTAGAAGTAACGCCCAGGGTTTGATAATAAAACAGGTTAATTGGTTCCTACCTCATCAACTACTTCCCAATACCCACAAGTTAAATCAGACCCTAACCATGCAATTGTTTTGAGGATTGATCTAATGCAATAAGACTGGGTAGTAAAGAGGTATGATCAAAGTGTTCCTTGTGTTGCTGATGATCCGCGAAACCTAGAGACTCCTAGTAGCACGCTTCACACACCGGGTACTCTATCGCAAACAAACAAGCATACATAAGCAATCAAGCAAAGGAATGGGTAAAACTTAAGTAAGAGATCTAACCAGAAAGTTCAACTTAGGAACTCCAGCTTGCAAAAAGAATCAAATCAAACGAAGCAACAAACACAAATGGTGAAAGAAACAAGCTTTGTTTACTAATCTGGACTAAAGTCAAATTTTACAGTAGGAAAATATTGTTTAAGTTGGTTAAACAGAAAGAGGGTTTCGAGCGAAAAGTTATACTAGAACGAAAATCAGATCAGAAATCATGATCGAAAATAATCACGGGAAATCCGAGAAAAAGAAAAACGAACGAATAAGCTAACGAATGAACGTTCGCTGTGTGCGGCTAACAAGTGAACACCGTTCGCTAAAAACGAACGTACGGATGAACGTCCGCTAAATAAATAAACTGAAAAAATAAAACTGATCTATTCTAAAAAAACGAACTAGGGTTTTCTAAAAAAACTGGATCGGTTTTCTAAGGAAAACTGGGGGCGGCGGCTACCTCGCCGGATCCGGCGGGGCTCGGGGCTCCGGTGGGGCTGGGTGGTGTCATCGGTGGCGGCTGAGGGCGGCACACGAGCGGGTGGCAGCGGCGAGCTGCAACGGCAGCGGCAGGCGCGGCAAGCGGCAGCGACGGCTGCTGCTGCTGCGGGCTGCAGGCGGCGGGCGAGACGGGGTGGGGTGCTGTTTAAGGGGGAGGGGGCGGGGCGGCTTGGGGAAGGGGGCACCGGGGCGGCGGCGGACTCCCGGACTCCGGTGGAGTCCGGCTCGGCCACGGCGGGCGCGAGCGAGGCGGCGAGCGGCTGGGCCGGCTGGGCCTTCGGCCCGGTCGGTCCGAACGGATTTTTTAAATAAATTCGCCGAAACTTAAATAAATCCTAGAAAATAAAATAAAAATCTAAAAATGCCAAAACAAATTTTCGCTGTCTAAATGAAATATTTAGAACAAGATGAACATTTTCTTGGCCCTAAAATGCAATTTTGAAAACGTGCAATTTTTCTAATTCAAATAAAATTGCAATAAAATCCAAATAAAATATTTATTTGGTTTTTAATATTTTTCCTGTAATATTTTAACTATTTTGGAGAAGCCATTTTATCTCCTCTCATATATTTTTATTTTGAAATATTAGGAATGGAAAATAATCAAAACCAAATGATCCTCCTTTCAAAATTTGAGAAAACTCAAATATGAAAATAATGAAATCCCCAACTCTCTCCGTGGGTCCTTGAGTTGCGTAGCATTTCTAGGATCAAGCCAAAATGCAATAAAATATGATATGCAAAGATGATCTAATGTATAACATTCCAAATTAAAATTTTGGGATGTTACAGTTTCTATAGGAGGTTTATTGAAGACTTTTCTAAAATTTCTAGGCCTCTCACAATCTTTTGCAAAAGGATATTCCATTTGTTTTTTATGGTGATTGTTAGAAGCCTTTGAAACACTCAAGAAAGCCTTAATTTCTGCACCTATTGTTCAACCACCTGATTGGAACTTGCCTTTTGAAATTATGTGTGATGTTAGTGATTATGCTGCTGGTGTTGTTCTAGGACAAAGAGTTGAAAAGAAACTGAATGTTATTCATTATGCTATTAAAACTCTAGACAGTGCTCAAAGAAATTATGCTACTACTGAAAAAGAATTCTTAGCAGTGGTGTTTTCTTGTGATAAATTCAGATCTTACATTGTTGATTCTGAAGTTATTGTTCACACTGATCATGTTGCTATAAGATATCTGATGGAAAAGAAATATGCTAAACCTAGACTCATTAGGTGGGTTCTCGTGCTACAAGAATTTGATTTGCATACCACTGATAGAAAAGGAGTGAAGAACCTAGTAGCTGATAACTTGTCTAGGCTTGAAAATAATCTTGATGACCCACAACCTATTAATGATAGTTTTCCTGATGAGCAATTAGCTGCAATAAATGTTTCTAATAGTACACCTTGGTATGCTGACTATGCTAATTATATTGTTGCTATATACATACCACCTAGCTTTACGTAACAACAAAAGAAAAAAATTCTTCTATGATTTAAGACACTACTTTTGGGAGGACCCTCATCTTTATAAAGAAGGAGTAGATGGTATTATTAGGCGTTGTGTACCTGATCATGAACAAGAACAAATCCTACGGAAATGTCACTCCGAAGCTTATGGAGGACATCATGCAGGAGACAGAACTGCTGACAAGGTATTGCAATCTAGGTTTTATTGGCCTACTCTCTTCAAGGATGCTTGTAAATTTGTCACATCTTGTGATGAATGTCAAAGAATAGGTAATATTGGTAAGAGTCAAGAAATGCCTATGAATCATTCACTTGTTGTTGAACCATTTGATGTTTGGGGTTTTGATCACATGGGACCTTTTCCTTCCTCTAATGGGTATACTCATATTTTGGTTGCTGTTGATTATGTTACTAAGTGGGTAGAAGCTATTCCAAATAGTAGTGCTGATCACAACACCTCTATTAAAATGCTTAAGGAAGTTATTTCCCCAAGGTTTGGAGTCCCTAGATATTTAGTGACTGATGGTGGTTCATACTTTATTGATGGTGCTTTCCGTAAAATGCTTGTCAAGTATGATGTTAACCATAGAATTGGATCACCCTATCATCCTCAGTCTAGTGGTCAAGTCGAACTTAGCAATAGAGAAATAAAATTATTTTTACACAAGACTGCCAATAGGTCCCAGAAGAACTGGTCTAAGAAATTAGAGGATGCACTTAGGGCTTATAGAACAACATATAAAAATCCTATGGGTATGTCTCCTAATAAAATGGTTTACGGAAAAGCTTGTCATTTGCCGCTTGAGTTAGAACATAAAACATATTGGGCAATTAAAGAACTCAACTATGATTTCAAACTTGCCGGTGAAAAGAGATTATTTGATATTAGCTCACTAGATGAATGTAGAACCCAAGCTTATGAAAATGCCAAGTTATTTAAAGAAAAAGTTAAAAGATGGCATGATAAAAGAATCCGAAAGCGTGAGTTTAAAGTCAGAGAATATGTTCTTTTGTACAACTCTCATTTCAGATTCTTTGCAGGAAAACTCCTCTCCAAATGGGAACGACCCTATGTTATCGAGGAGGTTTATCGATCCGGACCTATCAAAATAAATAATGTTGAAGGCACTAACCCTAAGGTCGCTAATGGGAAACAAATAAAACATTATATCTCAGGTACACCCAATAATGTTGAAAGCAATATTATCCAAACCCCGGAAGAGCACATAAAAGAAACCTTCCGGAACACTCCAGAATCATGAAAAAGAGGAGGTACATGATACAGTAAGTAAACGGACTCCGAAAAATCCGCAAAAATATTTGTTGTCAGTTTTGGAATATTTGAAAAAATAGGAAAATAAGAAACTACCAGGAAGGTGACCCTGGTGGGCACAAGACACCAGGGCAGCTAGGCGCGCCAAGGTGGGTTGTGCCCACCTCAGGTACCTTCCAGACTCCGTTTTTCTTCCGTTTGCTTGTTTCCCAAGATAAAAACTTTGTATATACCCCCCAAACTTATTGACCACCGTATCGCGGAGAAATCTTCTGTTTTCTTTTCCTTGCTATTTTCTGTCAGGTCTAATCCACCATAGCCGCTTCAAGCTCCTCCAATGACAAGTTCTTTGAGAACGTCATCAACCCATATTTGCGCGAGGTGATGCAGCACCCTCAAGCTATCTAGATGCATGAGGGGGTGCTCTACATCCGCGACATGCAAGGCCCCAAGGGGATTGGGTCTGTGGAGGCTAGGCTTGAAGCTATGGAGTAGAAAGTCAACCTGTGTAAGGGGATGGTGGAACATGGATTCAATCCCAATGACCTCATGATCGCGGACTACACCCGTGATCTCTAGGTGGATGGCAAGTCCATGAAGGACAACGTTTTCTCCTACAACGAGCAAATCAACTTCCTCCAGAGCCAGATCTACGACCTTCAAAACTAAGTCTTTGAATATGAGGCAAGGTTTAAAGGTATGAGTTTGGCTGCCAGTTGCAGGACCGTGAGACTCACCCCTCTTCTTATGATGGTGAGCCTCTGCCATGGAAACACGAGGACAAGATCGCTACTACTTCATCACCACCACCTCTTTCTTCATCACCAAAATAAAATTGAGTATCGAGTATGGGCACTCCCCTTGGCTTGCACCAAGCTTGGGGGAGGTGCCCCGATATCGTATCACCACCACTATCTTTTGTCTTTACTTATCTTAGTTTGATCCATAGTTATCTTTTACTTCATATGAATAAAAGTTTGGTTCACTCCTTTCTCTTCCAGAGTTTGCTTAGTGATTTATATTTGTAATCGTGTGCGAGATATATAATAAAGCTTAGTTTGAGTGTTTCTTTATTTACTTTCATGTTTCAGTAAAAAGAAAGGAAATAAATGAAAACGATCATATGCTAATCTTATGATAAGTAATGACATCACATAAGGAAAAGTATAAGAAGAAAATTTTATTGGAGATTGACAAACATAACATTGGTCAATGATGCAATTCATGAAAGAATTAATAAGGGAAGAGAAGATTCACATACAAATATACTATCTTGGAAATCTTTTGTGATTGTGAGCCCCCATCAAAATATTATATGCCAAAATTGTTGATGTTGGACAAGGAAGACAACGTAATGATTTATGTTCGTTCATATTCACATAGAAGTTATATTGTCATAGATCCTTCAACATGTGGTTCTCGCCCCCCATTTTTGCTAGCCAAAAATTCCGCACCAAGTAGAGATACTATTTGTGCATCCAAAACCCTTAAACCCAAATCTTATTTTCAATAGTCCACCATACCTACCTAAGGATTGAGTAAGATCCTTCAAGTAAGTTGTCGTCGGTGCAATAAGGCAATAAAAATTGCTTTCAAAAGTGTTAGATCATTTAGTGTAAGAGAAAATTGAGCACTGTACGAACTTGTGATGGCAAAGAATAAAAGTGACAGACTGCATAATAAAGGTTGCTATCACAAGGGGCAATATAATTTGACGTTCTTTTGCACTAAGGGGTTGAGCATACAAACAAAAAGCGCATGGCAACCTTTGCTTCCCTCTGCGAAGGGCCAATCTTTTACTTTTATGAATTTACTTTTATGAAAGAGTCAAGGTTCTTCTCTCTATTCCTTTTTATTTTATCTTTTGTCAAGCATCATGTTGTGAGGAAAGATCTAGGCACATATATCCAGTTGGATATGGTTAGCATGAGTTATTATTGTTGACATCACCCTTGAGGTGAATACGTTGGGAGGCGAAACTGTGAGCCCCTATCTTTCCATGTGTCCGGTTGAAACATTTTGCTCATGTGTATGCGGTGAGTGTTAGCAATCATAGAAGACTATATGATGGTTGAGTATGTGGACTTGCCTAAAGGCTCCAATACGTGACCCTTCTTGAAAAGATGATGAATTGTATTTGCAAAGTTGACTGAGAACATAGTTTGTTGGTTTCCAATAGATTTTATGCTTTATACTTCGATGTTGTGATGAATTGTTACTTATCCATGAGAAGTCTATGATAAAAGTTTTATGTTAAAGTTTGTTGCTGTTACAATAATTTACATGGTGCTTCTATGTTCGTATTTTGTTTTTATCGACACCTCTCTCTCTAAGCATGTGGACATGTTTTTCGATTTCGATTTTCACTTGAGGACAAGCGATGTCTAAGCTTGAGGGAGTTGATATGTCCATTTTGCATCATGTTTACCTACTATTATTTATAATTTCTTATGCACAATAATGCTTTTTGGAGTAATTCTAATGCCTTTTCTCTCATAATATGCAAGGTTCACACAAAGAGGGAGAATTCCGGGAGCTGGAAATCTGGAACTAAAAAAGCTATGTCAGGCTACCTATTCTCCACAAATCCAAATGAGCTAAAACTTCACGAGGAATTTTTATGGAATAAATAAGAAATACCTGGAGCAAATAACTACCGGAGGGGGGCCACCTAGTGAGCACAAGACACCAGGGCGCGCCAAGGCCCCCAGGCGCGCCCTAGTGGGTTGTGCTCAACCCCGCCCACCTCCGGTGCTCATATTCTAGTATATAAGTCATTTTTACCTAGAAAAAAATAAAGGGAAGGCTTTCGGGATGAAGCACCTCCATCTCGAGGCGGAATTTGGTCAGGAGAACTTTTGCCCTCCGGCGGAGCGATTCCACCGGGGGAACGTCCCTCCCGGAGGGGGAAATCATCGTCATCATCATCACCAACAACTCTCCCATCTTGGGGAGGGAAATATCCATCAACATCTTCAACAGGACCATCTCCTCTCAAACCCTAGTTCATCTCTTGTGTTCAATCTTTGTACCGGAACTGTAGATTGGTACTTGTGGGTGACTAGTAGTGTTGATTATATCTCGTAGTTGATTACTATATGGTTTATTTCATGGAATATTATATGTTCAGATCCAATATGGTATTTAATCCCCCTCTGATCTTGAGCATGATTATCATTTTTGAGTAGTTACTTTTGTTCTTGAGGTCACGGGAGAAATCTTGTTGCAAGTAATCATGTGAATTTTATATGTGTTCGATATTTTGATGGTATGTATGTTGTGATTTCCTTAGTGGTGTCATGTGAGCGTCGACTACATGACGCGTCACCATATTTGGGCCTAAGGAAATGCATTGAGGAGTAGTTATTAGATGATGGGTTGCGAGAGTGACAGAAGCTTAAACCCTAGTTTATGCGCTATTTCGTAAGGGACCGATTGGATCCAAAAGTTTAATGCTATGGTTAGAATTTATTCTTAATACTTTTCTCGTAGTTGTGGATGCTTGCGGGGGGTTAATCATAAGTAGGATATTTGTTCAAGTAAGAACAACACCTAAGCACCGATCCACCCACATATCAAATTATCAAAGTAGCGAACACAAAGCAAAACAACATGATGAAAGTGACTCGATGAAATTCCCGTGTATCCTCAAGAACGCTTTGCTTATCATAAGAGACCATTTTGGCATGTCCTTTATCTCAAAAGGATTGGGATACCTTGCTGCACTTTTGTTACTATTATCGTTACCTGCTCATTACAAATTATCTTTCTATCAAACTACTCGTTACTTGCAGTTTCAGGGCTTGCAGATATTACCTTGCTGAAAACCACTTGTCATTTCCTTCTGCTCCTCGTTGGATGCGACACTCTTACTTATAAAAATTCCTTTGACGAGGCTATAAATAATCATGCATATAAGAGATCAAAAGACCCAAATAACTTTCATTGATGAACACATAGATCTGGTCATAAACTCAAAGTTCATCAAATCCCAACAAACACACCGCAAAAAGAGTTACATCATATAGATCTCCAAGAGACCATTGTTGAGAATCAAGAGAGAGAGATAGGAAGCCATCTAGCTACTAACTATGGACCCGTAGGACTACAAAGGGCTACTCGTGCATCATCGGAGAGGCACCAATGTGGATGATGAACCCCTCTGTGATGGTGTTTAGATTGGATCTGTGGTTTCTGGAACTTGCGGTGGCTGGAATTGATTTTCGTTGACTCCCCTCGGGTTTCTGGAATATTGGGGTATTTATAGAGCAAAGAGGCGGTGCGGGAGGCCACCGACGTGGGCACACCCCAGCTGGGCACGCCTGGGGGCCCAGGTGTGCCCTTGTGGGCTATGCCCCCTTGGGGGACCCCCAGTTGCTTCTTCGGCCCATTGGGTGTCTTCTACTCCTTAAAAATTCCACAAAAAATTTCGCTGCATTTGGACTCCATTTGATATTGATTTTCTGTGATATAAAAAACAAGTAAAAAAGCAACATGCACTTGGCACTATGTCAATAGATTAGTCCCAGAAAATGATATAAAATGATTATAAAATGATTGTAAAACATCCAATAATGATAATATAACAGTATGGAACAATCAAAAATTATAGATACATTGGAGACGTATCAGCATCCCCAAGCTTTATTCCTGCTCATTCTCGAGTTGGTAAATGATAAAAACAGAATTTTGGATGTTGAATGCTGCCTAACATGTTCATCACATATTCTTTATTTTATAGCATGGATAATTGGACTTTTATATGGTTCAAAGCAATAATCTAGTTTTGACATGAGGACTTTAATACTCAAGCATATCAACAAGCAACCATGTCTTTCAAAATGTCAACGCTAAAGCAAGTTATCCCTAGCCCATTATGCTCAACCATTGATCCATTCATGAAACACACTCGCATATTAGGTACACCGAATGCTCAAGTAAGATCATAGTGCCCCTTAGTTGGTGCTTTATAAGAGAAGATGGAGACTCAAGTAAAAATAAAAATTCCTTAAAGTAGATAGAAAGCCCCTTCATAGAGAGTAGTAGGAATTTGTAGAGGTGCCAGAGCTCAAAGCAAAAAATATAGAGATAAAACATTTTGGGTGGCATGCTTTTCCTATAAACGAAAATGATCGAGTAGTTCCCAATACTTTTCATGCTAGATATATCATAGGCGGTTCCCAAACAGAAAATAAAGTTTATTCCTTTTTCCAACATACTTTCACTTTACATGGCTAACCGTATCCACGGGTGCCTTCCGTACCAACACTTCCGAAGGAATTTATTATTTGACAACATAAAGTAAATTCATTTTTCATTTCGGGACTAGGCATCCCTAATACCTTTGTCGTACTCTCATGCAATGGCAAGTGAATAAACACTCATCTTGAGAGTAACACATCTAGCATGGAAATATATCAGCCACCCCCTACCGTTTCATGAGCGGTACGAGCACACAAAAGAGAAGTTTATTTTGAAAATTAGAGATGGCACATACAAATTTGCTTCGAATGGCAAAAGAATACCGCATATAGGTAGTTATAGTGGACTCATATGGCAAAACTGGTTTAAAGGATTTTGGATCCACAAGTAGTGATCATACTTAGTGCAAAATGAAGTCTAGCAAAAGATTGAGAAGCAACCTACCAAGAAATGAAAAATCTCATAAGCGATCATTAAGCATAACTAACACCGAATAATGCACCACAAGTAGGATGTAATTTCATTGCATAATTATTGACTTTCATGCTTGCATAGGGAATCACAAACCTTAACACCAATATTTTTACAAAAGCATAATTACTCATCAACATGACTCACATATTATATCAACATATCTCAAAACTATTACAAGGCATCAAGTTTATTTTGTCCAATGATCTTCATGAAAGTTTTTATTATATCCTCCTTCGATATCTACCACTTTGGGACTAGTTTCATATGTTGCTTTTAATAAGCTCAAACAAATATAAGTGAAGAACATGAGCATAAAAAATTTATTCTCTCAAAATAATTTAAGTGAAGCATGAGAGAATTTCTTAATTTTTTTACTAACTATCAAATAAATCTAAGTGAAGCATGAGTGCATTTGTTCAAAAATACTAAAGCACACCGTGCTAAAAAAGATACAAGTGAAGCACTAGAGCAATTCCATAGCTCAAAAAGATTTAAGTGAAGCATAGAGAGCAATTCTAACAAGTCATGGCATAATTTTGGCTCTCTCAAATACGTGTGTCCAGCAAGGATTCATGACTAAAAACACAGAGCAAAGCAAGCAAAGACTCATATCATACAAGACGCTCCAAGCAAAACTCATAATATATGACAAATAAAAATATCGTTTCAAGTAAAATACCGATGGTCATTAGAAGAAAGAGGGGATGCCACTCGGGGGCATCCCCAAGCTTAGTTCCTTGATACTTCTTGAATATTATCTTGGGGTGCCATGGGAATCCCCAAGCTTAGCCTTTTGCTAATCCTTATTCCTTCATCCATCGTAATATCACCCAAAACTACAAAACTTCAATCACACAAAACTCAACGAAACCTTCATGAGATCCGTTAAGTACTATTGAAAGCCCATTCATATTTTATTTTTGCATTATATCTAATGTATTACAACTTTTCTATGGCAAAACTCTCCAAAGAAAACCATAGAATCATCAAAACAAGCACATAATGCAAACAAAACAGAATCTGTCAAAAACAGAACAATCTGTAGCAATCTGGAGATTTTGAATACTTCTGTAACTCCAAAAATTCTAGAAAATTAGGACAACGTGAGAAATTTGTCTATTAATCTTCTGCAAAAACAATAAGTATTTTATCACGCTTATGTTAAAAATAAAAATTATTTTTCTGGGCACAAAAGTTTCTATTTTTCAGCAAGATCAAATCAACTATCACCCAACATGATCCCAAAGGCTTTACTTGGCACAAACACTAATTAAAACACAAAAAACACAATCATAACAGTAGAATAATTGTGCATACACTCAAGAGCAGAAAGAGAAAAACTAAAATAAAATTTATTCATTGGGTTGCCTCCCAACAAGCGGTATTGTTTTATGCCCCTACCTAGGCATAATGCAAAGGATCTAAGTATTGTCATCCTAGGTCTTTGCCACTTTAGTAAGGGACTATTCAAATCTGGGAGGCTCTTTGCGCTTCCCTAAATTTTTCGGAAAATAAACCATCTTGGGATCTAAGATATCCAACCGTTTATTGCAAAGGGTAATCAAAGTATTCAAGCGATTGATACTACGATTAAGATGTTTGAGAGGTTCATTATATTTTTGCAATTCAACCATATATTTGTGCAAATCACCAAGTTTGTCCAAAATTTGAACTCCCTCTGGGGTGAAAGAAGTACCCTTCTTTAGAGGTGGAACCCCCATAATTCCTTCTAAGATTTCATAGGCAACATTAGCATCAAGCTCAATAAAATTCCCTTTAGCAGCAAAATCTAAGAGTTCTCTATGATGCAAAGCCAATCATATGTAAAAATTACGAAGCAAATTCTTTGCGTCCCCCTTTAGGTTGCAAACACGATAGGATTCCATTAACCTATACCAAGCATCTTTCAAATTTTCTCATTGTCGTTGCTTGAAGTATAAAACTTCAAAATCTGGTGAAAAAGGAGGAGGAGTCATGCTAGCCATTATGACTAGAAAGCAAGAACGCAGATAGATCCAGCAAGAAAACGGCGAACGAAAAGGAGGGCAAATAAAATTGCAAATTTTTGTGAAGTGGGCGAGAGGAAAACGAGAGGCAAATGGAAAATAATATAAATTGCAAGGAGATGAGATTTGTGATTAGGAACCTGGTAGATGTTGATGATGTCTCCCCGGCAACGGCGCTAGAAATTCCTTTTTATCCGGCTTGAACTACGTCGGTATTTCCCGAAAGAGGAAGGGATGATGCAGCACAGCTACGTTAGGTATTTCCCTTAGTGATGAGACCAAGGTTATCGAACCAGTAGGAGAACCACGCAACACCACGTAAATAGCTCCTGCACACAAAGAATAAATACTTGCAACCCGACGTAAGAGAGGGGTTGTCCATCTGTCACGGGTAAACAGATAGGTAAAATTGTAGTTGATTGGATAAATAGACCTCGAGGGAACGCGAGATCAAATAAATAAATAAAAATTGCAGAAATGCATTTTGGGTTTGGATTAATAGATTTGAAAATAAAAGAAAGTAAAAATAGATCGTGAAGGCAAATATAATAAAGAAAAGACCCGGAGACGTAGATTTCACTAGTGGCTTCTCTCGAGAAAAATAGCAATGGTGGGTAAACAAATTACTATTGGGTAATTGATAGAACTTCAAATAATCATGACAATATCCAGGCAATGATCATTATATAGGCATCATGTGCAAGATTAGTAGACCGACTCCTGCCTGCATGTACTCTTTATGGACCAAAGTAACTCTTTTTGCGGTGTGTTTGTTGGGATTCGATGAAACTCTTTATGGACCTACGGGTCCGTAGTTAGTAGCTAGATGGTTTCCTCTCTCTCTCTCTCTCTTGATTCTCAATACAATGGTCTCTCGGAGATCTATTGGATGGAACTTTGAGTTTATGATCAGATCTATGTTTTTATCCATGAAAGTTATTTGAGTCTTTTGATCTCTTATATGTATCATTACTTATAGCCTCGTATTTCTTCTTAGAATCTTCAGTTTAGTTAGGCCAACTAGATCGATTTCTCTTGCCATGGGAAGAGGTGTATTGTGAAGGGTTCGATCTTACGGTACTTGATCCCAGTGATAGAAGGGGAACCAACACATATGTATCGTTGCTATTAAGGATAACAAGATGGGTCTATTTCTAGAAAAATAGATCTTGTCTACATCATGTCATCGTTCTTATTGCATTACTCCGTTTACATGAGTATATGCAAACCTTTCAAGAAAAATAGTAGTAGATGCAGGCAGGGGTCGGTCTACTAATCTTGGACTTGATGCCTATATAATGATCGTTGCCTGGATATCGCCATGATTATTTGAAGTTCTATCAATTGCCCAATAGTAACTTGTTTACCCACCATTGCTATTTTTCACGAGAGAAGCCACTAGTGAAATCTACGGCCCCTGTGTCTCTTCTTTATTATATTTGCCTTCGTGATCTATTTTTTACTTGATTTTATTTTCAGATCTATTAATCCAAAAAACCCCAAAATACCTTGCTGCAATTTTTATTAATTATTTTATCTTGCGTCCCCGCGAGATCTATTTATCCAAGTTACTACAATTTTACCTATCTTTTGTAGCGACCTGACCTCAGACGGTCAAGTCTCTGTGCTTCAGTGTCATCCCTGGATCGGTAATGCTGACACACACAGTACTCGAAGGATTTATAGCAGAGTAGCAATCACACACTTATTACATCGAATGTCTCCAAAGAGAACTTATTATAATAAATATGGCATAAGGCCATCTAAAAAAGATAACAACGAAAGACTTGGAAGATAAAGCGAGTCCATCAACTCCAACGGCATAGCTGAGTGCACGACAACGACCTAGCGCACCTTAATCTTCGTCTAAAAATTCTGCAACATGATATGTTGCAGCCCGAAAACGGGTCAGCACATGGAATATGCTGGCATAGTAACACAGTAGAGCAAAGAACAGATAAATGCTATCACTACATGCATATATGGCTGGTGGAGGCTCTATGGTTACAATTTTTTTGCGAAAAGCCAATTTTTCCCTACAATAAAGGAAATATATTTTACTTTAACTATCATGGTAGTTGGAACAACATTGAGAATGGTACCCCATCTCAATCCCCATTAAAAGTAATTATCAACCCAACAAATTTATTTAAAGTGATGAGATCCATATGATAATCCAAGTACCAGATACTCAAGATGTCCATAACCGGGGACACTACTAACCATGGTTAGTTTGTACACTCTGCAGAGGTTTGCGCACTTTTCCCCACAAGACTCGATCTCCTCCGTTGGATGTCTCGCACTACATGGTGTTTGAGGAACGGATGATCGAGACATAGTTTTTCAGAAGAATTAACTCTAACCCCGGGTAGACCGTACCAACCTACATCCCCTACATCTGCTAGCACTACACAAAAAAGGCACATCCGTGACACTGGGCCAAACGTAATTTTTTTTCTATCATACATATGACACTTCTATGACAATAATTGTGACAAAACCTGGTATCATCATAGATGTGGTGGGCTCCTACTTCTATGACAAAAAATCATGACATAAAATGGGCTTTTCGTCCTCGGTGGGCCGGAGACGCAGCTGCATGACATTCTTTGGGCCATCCATGACGGAAAAAACCGTGGTAGAAGCGAGGGCGAGGAAAATTTCGGGGAGTTCCTGGTTACGGTGGGAGGTCGGGGGCCGAGCGATGCGCGTTTCTCTCGTACACGTACGCGCGTGTGTGCGAGGCATTGGCTCTAACTGAACCCGAGCGAGGCGTTGGGCTCTAACTGAACCCGAGCGATTGCACTGCAGGCTACGCATTACAGAACCCGAGCGATCGATCGATGGTTGTTAACTGAACCCGATCGAGTGATTCCTTCGCTACTGCTGCTAACTGAAGTCGATCAATGCTGCCTCTAGATGAACAGTGAGCGTTGCGGGGGGGGGGGTGGATGAATAGTTCCCGGTGAGGGTGGATGAATAGGACCCCATGGTGTTGCCTCTGGATGAACAGGACCCCGATCGATCGAGCCGGTTGGGACTGGATGAATAGGACCTCGTGGAGGGCTGGATGAACAGGACCACCCCGTGGAGGGCAGGATGAACAGTAGACGGTGGAGGGCAGGATGAACACTAGCCCGTGGAGGGGTGGTTGAATAGGAGCCCGTGGAGAGGGCTGGTTGAACAGTAGCCGGTGGAGTAGCGCGCGGTGGAGGCTGGATGAACAGGAGCCCGTGGATGAACAGTCGCAGGTGGAGGCTGGAGGAGGTCGATGGTGGATGAACAGTAGCTCGTGGAGGCTGGAGGGGGTCGATGGTGGAGATCAATAGTATCCCGTGGAGTCCCATTTTGTGGTACGCCACACCCCTCCCAATGAACAGGACCCCCGTTTCGACCGTAGCACTCCAACACAAGTCCATTTCGTCCATTTTGCAGTATGCCACACCCCTCCCAATCAACAGGACCCCTGTTTCGACCGTAGGAGGTCCGTTTCCTTCATTTTGCGGTACGCCAGACCCCTCCCGATCAACAGGACCCCGTTCCGAACGTAGGAGCTTTGTTTCCTCTGTTGTGCGGTACGCCAGGCCTCGTTTCCATCGCCTGTTCCGTCCAAGCCCTCCTGATGAACACGACCACGCATTCCGTTCCAACCCAGCCGGTTGGCTCCCACGCATTCCGTTGCCTCCCCATGAACACGATGCATTCCGTTTCCTCCCCATGAACACGACGACGACGCTGTTTCTTCGTTCCGACCCGGCAATGTACATGAGCCCTGGCCGTACGTATGCGCGAGTAGGCGTTCGAGACCCCGCCCGTATGTACACATACGTGGCCGTATTTTCTTTATTGCACCCTGACCGCTGTACGTACGTGTACGTGCTATGTGCGCGCCTCTACTACGACATGTGCGTGCCTCTACTACGACACGTGCACGCCTCTACATCGACCAGTATGTACGTACACGTTCGCGACCAGAATGACAACGCTACGTACGCTTCGACCAGGTGGGTCCCGACTATCAGGCACTTCCTTGCCTGCAAGGATGTAGCTGGTGGGTCCCAGTAGTTAGGGGGCGAATCGTTTTTTTGCCCGGACGCACTTCCTTGCATGCGAAGACGTAGCTGGTGGGTCCCAGCAGTCAGGGGGAAACTTTTTTTCGCCAAATACAGTGGCCTATCCGGTGGGTCCCAGCTGTCAGGTGGAGGAATCATTATTTTCCGCGTAATAAGGAGGCACTTCCTTGCTGTGGACGTGGACCCAATTGTCAGGCTCTCCACGTACAGTCCACGTCCGATGGAAGTCATTCCTTGACCACGTTGACCACGCCGCGCTGAGAGCACCAGGGCGGTGGACGACGACGAGGCCTAGGAAGGGGACGACTCGGAGGCAGCGAAGACTCGGCAGTTGTTTCCCACGCGGAGGGGAGTACGACTGTGCGAGGGTTTACTGGTTTGTCTGTCGTCGCCGGAGAATAACAGCAGGTGTGGGTGAGTAGAGGGATGGCTAGGCCAGCGATGGGAGTACGGTCGGGCGGTGAGGCCTGCGCGGCAGCATGGCCGGCCGCGAGGAGGAGGGAACAGGCAGTCCCGTCGGAGCTTGTTTGAGCGGCTGGAGCAGGAAGAGCAGATATTGAAGAAGCACGACGGCCGTTAGATGGACATCCAACAGGTAGTGCTTGTGCGTCAACCTATTTTTTAGGAAAGCCTCAAATCCGTGGAAAACAACATACAACCCATCTGCCATTATTTGTAATAATTTACAGCCCATTTGCTAATTCTTAAGGTTTTTTTTGGAGCCCATGTTCTTTTTGTTAGCATTACAGCCCATATTGTGGCGACGGTTAAAAAATTATACGAAATTTTGCATATTTCGGTGCGATCCGAACTGTTTTTAATCCCGAAATTTTGACTCACATTCAAACTGATTTTAAAAATAAATGTATATCAATATAAAATCCAACAAATTCTCCACGCATAAAAATTAATGTAATTTAAAATCTTGAAATGAAAAAAAAGATATTTGAAACTAATTGCCAGTTTGATGTGTTTTAAAAGTGTACATCCCATTTCTCATTACTGATGGGCCATTTTCTCGGCCAGCCGAATGAAAGCTCTCCTCGTCTTGAAAGATTTGCAGCCGAACATGCCTGACAAAGCGACTTACTTGGCAAATCACAAAAAAACAGTGTTGTGGCCGTGGACCCAGCTGTCAGCCTCTCCACGTACAGTACTCTTCCGATGGAAGTCGTTCCTTGACCACGTTGACCATGCCGCGCGGAGAGCACCACGGCGGTGGACGACGGCGAGGCCTAGGAAGGGGACGACACGGCAGTGGAAGCCCACGCGGAGAGGACTATGAGGGTTCACTGGTTCGGCTATAGTGTGAAGCTGCCGTCGCCGCAGGGCCTGGCCAGCGGTGGGAATAGTAGGGGGCGGTGAGGCCTCTACGGAAGCACAGCCGGCCACGGGAGGCAAGTGCGTGCGGCACGATCGGCGCTGCTTTGGGCGGCTGGAGCAAGAAGACCAGAGGTTGAAGAAGCACTACGACCGTTGGATGGACATCGTACGGTCACCGGAGCTCGAATTGTTCATATTGACTAAGTTGACAAAGCCCTTCATCCCCGTCAACTTAGTAGGCCCACAAGTCAGCCTCCCAGCAAGGTGGGTCCCAGCTAGCCGGGGGAGTATTCATTTTTTGTGCGTAATAAGGAGGCACTTCCAGTGGGTCCGAGCTGACAGCGGGGGAACATTTTTTCACAAAATACGGTGGCCCGTCCGGTGGGTCCCAGCAGTCAGGGGGAAACGATTTTTTTCGCAAAATACTGGTGCCCGTCCGGTGGGTCCCTGCTGTCAGGGGGAAATGATTTTTTTCGCAAAATACTGGTGGCCCATCCGGTGGGTCCCTGCTGTCAGGTGGAGGAATCATTATTTTCCGCGTAATAAGGAGGCACTTCCTTGCTGCCGCCGTGGACCCAGCTGTCAGCCTCTCCACGTATAGTCCACGTCCGATGGAAGTAGTTCCTTCCACGTTGACCACACCGCGTCGAGAGCACCAGGGTGGTGGACGACGGCGAGGCCTAGGAAGGGGACGACGCGGAGCCGGTGAAGACGCGGCAGTGGATGCCCACGCAGAGAGGAGTATGAGGGTTCACTCGTTCGGCTGCGGTGTGAGGCTGCCGTTGCCGCAGGGCCTGGCCAGTGGTGGGAATAGTAGGGGGCGGTGAGGCCTCCACGGCAGCACAACCGGTCATGGGAGGCAGGAGCAGGCGACAGGACCGGTGCTGCTTTGGGCGGCTGGAGCAAGAAGACCAGAGGTTGAAGAAGCACTACGGTCGTTGGATGGACATCGTACAGTCACTGCAGCTAGAATCGTTTATATTGACTAAGTTGACAAAGCCCTTGGTACGTCAACTTAGTAGGACCACAGGTCAGCTTCCAAAACGGTGCACCCAGATGTCAGGGGGAGGAATCATTTTTTGGGCGGGTGAAGCTAGAATATTCGAGATTGAAGAAGAAGCACGGCATCCGTTGGATGGACATCCAACGGCCACTGCTGCTAGAACCGTGTGTTGACTATAAGTTGACAAAGCCTTGCATACGCGTCAACTCTGTTTTTTAGGGGACGCGTCAACTTAGTAAGGCCAGAAGTGTGTGGCAGAGAACTTATAGCCCATTTGAGATTTTTAAGAATGTGTAGCCCATTTCTGAATTCCAATGGAATTTACTACAGCCCATTTACAGTTTGTTAAAAGTACAGCCAATTTCAACCATCTGTTCAAAACAAAATTCTATAAAATTTCCCACATTTTGATGGGATCCGAAATATTTTTATCTCGAAATTTCTAGTCAGATTAAATACCATTTCAATATAAATTTATATTACGTAAAAATCCAATGAAACATTGCGCTTGCAACAATTAATGAAATTAAAAATTTCAATATCCAAAAATAACTTTTGATAAAGTAATCACGTGTTTGGTGCATTTTTTATAGTTACTGCCCAGTTTTTATAATTACATCCCATTTATTATTTCTTAAAGCCCATTTTCTTGTTAAGGCTAATGCATCCCTCCTAGGAAAGATTTGCAACCCAGCGGGGCTAGCCATTTTTAGCTTGAAAAAAATTAATATCTGGGCTGGATATCTGGCCTGGGCTAGACAGGCCATAGGCCGCCCAGTTAATACCTGCAACGATGTTTTCGTTATTGTTCAGAGGAGAAAAATTAATATCTGGGCTAAACATCGAAAAACTCTGTAGTGCTCACACCTGAAAAACACAAATACTGCTCGAGCTGCTTGGTCCCAGCTGTCGGCCGCTTCTTGGGCAATTCTCTCATTTATTGACTAGTAGTACATAGGTTGACAATGGTGTGGGACCGTGATGTCAGGAAACCAGGGGGAAGCAAATTAAATAACTCCAGCGAGCGCTTCCACCTCTGCCTCGTTGTCTCCTGCGGAAACCCCTTTCCTACCTTTTTTTGCTCAGGCAAGGACCAATGCATGCAACACGTCCATGCGGTTATTAGGCAAGAAATAAAAGCACTTTGCATGCTTTGAATTACGATGGCCTGCATGGGTAGCTAATAAGGCATCCTCTTAACTGCTGTGATTAAATGTTGTGTTTAGAAGAGAGAAATATTCTTCTTTTCCACCAATCTGCTTGCACCTAGGTCGTGATGCACCTTCTAATACGACTTATTCACCTAGGCGGATGGAGTATAGTTATATATATATATAAGGAGGCACTTGCGTACGTGAGGCTATGGACCTAGTGGGTCCCCATTGTCATCCTCTCCAAGTAAAGTCATCTCCTCGCCCGCGCGTGCTTTCCGCCCGAAACAGTCAGCACCGCCCGCCCCGCTTCCCGGTGCAGGCGATTGCTCCGCCTTCAAACAACACAAGTGTCGTCCGTCCGTCCATCTGCCGCCCACATTAATGATACGCGGTTGCCGAGGCGGCTACTCCGGCGCCACACGTCCATCCCTCCGCGCGCCCACCATTGCTATATAAACTGCTGCGCCGGCCATAGCCGCAGTCATCTGCATCCGTTCCCTTTCTCCTGTCCACACCACTACTGCCCACCATGGCTTCCTCGCGCTCTAGCGCTCTTCGGGACGGGCGGACGATGGACCACAAGGAGATGGCAGCCATTGCTGCCGACCCGCTGGCCGGCAGGCAGCCGGAGGACGACGACGTCCCAATGGAGAACATGGTTGTCGACGATCTGGCGCCAACCCCCTCCTCCGCGCCATCCTCGCCGGTGCATTGCACCATGACCATCGGCGAGGCCCGTGCCCAATATATGGACAGTGTGAGGTAGATGCGTCAGGAGCAGTTCAGGAGGCGCAGGCCAACGCCTACTACAACCACCATCTCCTCCAGGAGCATCTGTAGGCGGAGGAGCAGATCGCCACGGAGCGGGCGGAGCAGGAGGCGCTGCTCGACTCGTACCGCTCCGCCCGCAAGGGCCGCCTCAAGCGCTGGCGGGAGCGCATGCGGGTGGCGGAGGCTGCGGCTGCCTACAAAGAGGCTAGCAAAGAGGGCGATGAAGCAGGCAAGGCGCTGTTTGGCGAGACCGAGGACGAGGCAGAGGACAATGCCGGCTCCGACGAGTCCCCGCCCCACTGGCATCGATGAGGCCCTGCTCCGCCGAGGCCCTGTGGCGCCAACAACGAGGCAGAGGACACCGCCGACTCCGCCGAGGCCCCGCCCCGCCAACAACGAGGCAGAGGACATCGCCGGCTCAGCCGAGGCCCCACCCTGCCGGCAATGCGGGGGAGGATTTCCATCGCTCCGCTGAGGCGCCACCCGCCGACAACGAGACAGAGGACATCGCCGGCTCCGCCGAGGCCCCGCCCCGCTGCCAACGAGGCTGCGCCACATAGAAAACGAGGAAGAGTAGAACACGGTAGGTCGCCGCCGCTCGGGTCCAAGTAAGGCCACCGCTGCTACCCTTCTGTTGAAGCCAAGCTAGGCGGGTTGACCATTGATGGCTGGTTAGCTTCTTGGCGGCGACGTGGAGTCGGGGTGTTCTGCTGGAGAATAACGCTGCTTCTACTTAACTGCTAGTGCAGTTGGCTGACTGACACATGGGCCCAACAGGCCACATGTCAGTTACGCAACTGCACCTGCAGTTAAGTCACTGAAGCTTCTGTTCGGCTCAGCAGGACACAGGTGGGTAGCTTCGGTTAATTAATTATACCTCCAGCACACCCCTTTTTAGTTGAAGAATGTGTGAAATGTAATGAAATCTGGCATGTTTATATGAAATCCGACCGTGTATGAATGAATTTATTTTGATTAGTTCAAATTCCTGTATCACTGGCATTGGATGAACATGCAAAACAATATGTACTAGCATTATTCCCAGGGTGATCACCTTGTTTGCAGCAGTTTCACATGTACTCCCTTCGGTCCTTTCTAGTCTGCATACAAGTTTTGTCTGTAGTCAAAGTATCTCTACTTTGACCAATCTTATACAAAAGAGTATGCACTTTCACAATGTGCGAAGTAAAAAGGAACAGAAGGAGTACAAAGAGTTTGAGCAGGTTTTTAGCGTTTATGTACATTGCAATCAAACACATAGGCCTGGCAATTCATAGAGAACATTCAAAACAATCGATGATTATGCATCTCAGCGACTCACATGTCAAAGGAAATATTTACTTCACAACTAAAGAATAAAGAAAAAAATTGATAGACGCTGCTGGCAGCAAGGGCGTCCCATTCGAAAATATCAAACGCATGTCTTGCTAAAATCAATGAGCAAAATTTGACAAGGTTGTCCAATTCCAAAATATCAAATGCCTACGATTGTGGAATGGGCAGGGTTTGCCATCTGTTCAGACATTGACATGGCACCTCGTGCTAAATAAACCAGATGTTCTTTTTGTGCAGTTCCACCAAAATCAACCAAATTCGCGCTTAGCTTGTATGATTTCGCCCTTATATGTTGGAACACCTTGAACTTATCGGCACCTCCTTTCTTGTGGTGGAAATGAATGATTCGATGTATTCATGAACATTTTGTGCAGTTCCCATTGAAATCAAGCTGAGCACCCCTGTTTGCACAAATACAAAAAAGTGATTAGTATAGAGCAAACTGTACTATGAATTGACAGTGCCAACAGGCACATACATGGTCCATGTAGAGCACACTTTTAGAAAAATGGAACTCACCAGAAAGAATCCTATAACAACATTGTACTCGCGCATCACAGCAAAAAAAGGAGATTTTGTCAGTCCTTCTGAGCTGAAGTTAGTTTGGTCTTGTGGGGAGTAATGTAACCATCCATCAACTGCTCCTTCTGATGATAAGATAGATAGGGCTTCTTCATCCTGGCATAATCGGAACTAGTCACTTCATGTACTCCATATTCTTCTTCAGAGGAAGATGATCCTGCTGTGCAAAGACAAGAGGACTAAAAAATGCTAGCATCACTGTTTGCTCGAGAAAAAGGAAAGGAAATATTTAAAACAACACAGATGAAGCACTTCTCAAGGACAATACCACTTTTTCATGACAGCACTGGGAGTTGATTTTTGTTTTTCTTCCCCCTGTTCTTCCCCTTCATCACTTGGTTCAATAACAAACAAGCTTCGCCTTCAATGTAAGATTTGGCATGTCAATTAGGGAGCACAAGTATAGTACTAAACTTAATTTTCTGATGAAAGTGGAAAAATACAGGCCAGCAGTTGTGAAATATCCTTATCTTACCTCAATGGGATATTACGGTGCACATACAGATTGGAAGTCTTGTCTCCATTTGTGCAGTTCACTAAAATGAAGACACATTATCGTACAAGTAGCACAACATATGAATGCACACTGCAGAATCATGTGAAAGAAGGCTAGTACTGACCTCTCATGACGCGGAATTCAAACAACTCAAAAGAAGAAGATCTGAACCAAATTCGCCTTAACGGATAGGAAGTAAGATCTCCTCTTGTGCAGTTCCACTAAGATGAAGCAATCAAGCAACATTGTCGGTGTGACATTTTGGTTGAACTGCACAAAACACTCTTAAAACAAAAGTGTTTTGTGTAGTGCAACAAAAGGTCACAATGGCAACGAGGTGAAGCAGATAACCATGTTTACATAGAGGTGCAAAGGAAACAATTAGTGGTCAATAACGGCGGATGACACAGAAGCCAACAAAAAGAAGCATCTACCTTATCTAAATGGGAAAGAAAGCAAGACAGTAGCATTCCTCAAACGGTGGCATTGATTAATATTAACATAGAGATTATATTAACAATAAAATTCGTTAAACATGTAATTTGCTTTTAACTATGGCATTGCATCAATTTTCCAGCGGCATTATTAGAGGGTGTTTGTTTACAGAGACATTTTGGTGTAGGGACTAAAAAACTCCGTGTCAGTCCCATCTAAACCAAAGAGGAGGGACTTTTAGGGACTAAAAGTGGGCATTTGGGACTAAAGAAAGAAGACCCCGAGGGAGTCTTTTTGGGACTTTTTCCAACAGTTGCCCCTGCCACGCATCGCACCTTGTCTCTATTAGTTCATTACTAGGGGTAACATGGTCTTTAGCATGTCATTTAATAACCTCTAGTCCATGTTTAGTCCCTGGAACCCAGCAGGTAGGGACTAGGGAGTTTTTAACCAAACAGGGCCTTAGATTAACAACAGCTAATGAGTTGCACGGGACAGTGGACGAACCAGCACCATGTGCATCTATCGATGTACTGTGGTCATGCACAGTCTGTTGCAACAAAGAACAAGCAACCAAGGAGCATATTTGTGTTGGTCCCAGTTTTGTTATCTTTAGACGCCTTTCCCTATGTGAGCGCATCTAATCTAGCCCTGCTCAAACTCTACAGCCTTGTCCCTTCCTTTCCTTTTTGAACTAGTACTTTCGCCCTTCCTTTCCTCTTTGAACCACGTCCTAGATTTATGCGATACAACTTTCCCCACTACTTTCCCCCATTACTTTCCTATTTGAACTACGTCCTAGATTAATGCTATACAACTTTCCCCCTTCATTTCCTCTTTGAACCACGTCCTAGATTCATGTTATATACAACTTTTCCCACTACTTTCCCCCACTCCTTTCCTCTTTGAACCACGTCCTAGATTCATGGTATACATGTAGCTAGAGCAATGCATGTGGAGTAAGTAAATTATACTTTAAGGTTCACGGGGCGTGGTTCGGTGGGCGACAGGACGGCGGTGAAGAAGAAGGGGTCGGAGGCCCTCCCACGCCACCGCTGGGTGGAAAGTGAACAGCTGCGCCAGTAGTCCCTCGCCGATGGCGACATCGTTAAGCCTCCTTCCCTTCCCGGCGGACAGATCCTGCCAGCTCTTTGAGCATCAGTGAGGGGAGAGAGAGGCCAACGAAGTCTTGTTTAGATCTGGAGAGGGCGAGAGAGTGTGAAGAGAGGAACTACAAGCGCTGAGGTTGCAGCAGGAGAGGGCGAGAGAGTGAGCGAACAGGCTAACCAGCTACACAACCCTCCTGTTATGTTCAACGAGAGGGAAATAACCTTTTATACATTCCTGCATTCATGTGACAAGCATGCCGTGTTTTTTTGTGTGTGTGTGGGAGTCATTGCAATTTCAATCATAATTGTGTCATGTGGCTTTGGTGGTAAGACTATCCACAGTGGTGCAAAAATAATGCAGCCTTAGTCACCTTACCTCTCTCCACGTAGTACGTTGGGTCCCCCCAGTCAGAGGGTGAAACAAACAAATTAATAAGAAAAATTAAAAGCGCCAGCGGTGTATCTTACCTCACACATCTCGCTACTGCTCGGGAACACTGTCCAATTGATCCCTTTGTTCGCTCACGTACTATTTTAAGTGAGTCCTTATTATAACATGCACACAAATTTTGGCCACTTGTATTCTACTTAAGTCGGTGTGCCACCGTATCTCGTATACTTAATACTCCCTCCGTCTAGGTGTAATAAGTCATGTTAGAAGGTGCAACGGGACCAAGGTGCGTGTGTGTGTGTGTGTGTGTTTAACACCATGCGTGTGTTAGAGAGAGCGACAGATCGAGCTACTCCTACAGAGAGATGTTGTGTAGTGTACGATTTTAGCCGCGAGAGTCGGTGCATCCTCTCATTTCCGGGCGTGTCCGATAGGAACATGCGGACAGCTACCACGCCCGCTCCTGACCAGCCTGGCCCACCCAAAGCCCCTCCATCGCCCACGCGTGCTTCTCGCCCAAAACGGTCAACGCCGCTCCAAAGAATCGGTGCCGCATTCATGCCCGGGCAGAGCGGACGCAACCTCTCACTGGCGCAAGAGTGATGGTTGCTTTGTCCGTCCAACTTACTGCTGGGTCTATGTGATTTGACAGCTCATTGGTCTTTATTACTGAGGTGGTAGGACTGCTGGATGTCCCACGCTTTCGGCGAAAGGAGGTATACTACTACTACTAGATTACAATTTTCTCCATTCTTACAGTGGAGGCGTGCAAGAGCAGTGAAAACACGTAGGCTCAGTGATTACATGGCCCACCTCACACTACTATCACCGTGTGACACCTAACTCTTTACATAGTACTCCCTCCGTTCCTAAATATTACTAGATGAGTCCCCGCGCGTTGGCGCGGAACAGCGGTATATCTCTCTGCACAAAATTATCGATTTCATAGAACAAAAAAAACTCTATAACCGCATGACAAATGTGGTAGCCAAACTAAATAAACTCCCATCATCATTTAGATCATCCCACGTAAGGAAAAAAGATCAGCCAACTCCTGAACTCCTACTGCATAATGGGATTATATTTTTTGTTTTTGACATGTTAATGGGACTTAAAAGCTCACTTACATGCATGCTACTGGTGCATGCTTGCATGCAGACATGTTGATGTGATTTAAAACCCACTCACATGCATGTGGCACGGTATTTCTGCATGCTTGCATGTGGCTTAGTGCGGAGCCTCTCAATGTCAAGATCAGACGGCTATTATGGACTGATTTACTTCATCTAACAGCTACATCAATTTTGATGACGTGGCTCAAGGAGAGGATAGAGAATTCCTAGTAGTGGGGGCTAGCTATTACTAGTAGATATAAGTCTTTGTAGAGATTCCACTACATGCGGAACAAAATGAATGAATCTATACTTAAAATGCATCTATATACATCCGCATGTGGTTCATGGTGAAATCTCTACAAAGACTTATATTTAGGAACGGAGGAAGTACTAGTATAGTACATACTGTAATTTATTAGCAAGATAAATTTTTACAATGCTATGAAGCTTCCAGCTTCTGTTACATGTATCTTGCATCCAAGGATGCCCGTTGCAACATTTCATCAAATACAAAGGAGACTAACATGCATGCTATTGCATCTCGATTGACAGATCATAGCAAATATGTACTCCCTCCATCCCGAAATAAGTTTCTCAACTTTGTGCAAACTTTAGTACAAAGTTGTACTACTACTAAAGTTGACACTTATTTTGGAACAGAGGCAGCTAAAGAAAAAAACGATCCATGCAGTCCCTAGCCCTTGAACTGTGAACCTTGACCAGGCTTCAATTTGCTGGCAACGTTCGAGCTTCCTAATAAATGAAGTTTGCAACCTTTTGACCATCGGATCATTTTGTGCAGTTTCACCAAAATCGAGATGAGCATCCCTGTGGCAAAGAAATTGAACAAGCGTGATTAGAATAAGATTACTGGGACTAGTTGATGAGACATAAACTCATCATAAATACAGTACGTAGAAGCCAGTAGAGGTATGTGCGGGGCAAAGAAGTAGAGAAATATCCACAGGGAGTGATGTGGGCAGCTGGAGCAGTGGTGCAAGCCGGCTGTAAAGGGAGTTGTACCTGAGGGACGTAGCTCAACCTTGAGGAGGGCAGTGGGAGGCGGCAACTGCCCACGTCGCGGCAGTGAGCAAGGGACGAAGGCAACCTCACCGGCTTTGTGAGAGAGAACGGCGGGGACCCCTGATCGGGACGTGCCGACAGTGGGTTTTCGCCGTCGGCGACAGCCACCGCATCTACACTAAGCATCCACCCCTTCCCCAAGCGGACGTGATCCGCCGGGATGTTAGAGATGTGGCCACAGTCGTTTTGTGCGAGAGAGTGTGAAGAGAGCAACCCCAGCAAGCAACCGTGTAGGCTGGCCCGTCCTGACTATGTACTCCTTTTCTCTCCATATGAACCTATCATATTGCGTATGTGCCACTGAAGAAAAAAACTTTATTTATAAATGGCGCGGCACCTACTACTCGTTCTCCTATAACCTTGCGCTTGGCATCTCCAAAATGTTGACCTTGCGATTGGCTCTTCGCCTCTTCGGGAAGTCGAGCAATAATGGTAGTGCAGTATATATCGTTCTGGCTATATGACACCAAATGAATTGTTGCACGTCCACCACATGGGCGAGGGTCGAGGGGCGAGGGAGAGTGCTACATACGGAGCAAAATGAGTGAATCTACACTCTAAAATACGTCTATATACATCAGTGTTTGGAGTATGTACTAGTAGTTCATATTGAAATCTACTAAAGGACATATATATTCCAAACAATATGATATAATCTCTATAACCAAGGTAGTAGGGACGAGGAGTAAACGGAGGGGGTAGTAAATTTTTCTCCTCGTCCTGCGAGCCACGGCACGCATGGGCGAGGGAGCGGACGTAAGGCGTAGTAAGCAAGCTTCACCTCATCCTGTGAGCCACCGCGCCCGTGGGCGGGGGAGACGGCATACTAAGCAAGCTTCTCCTCATGTACTAAGCGAGTTGACGGGACACATCAAAAGTACTCCAGTGTATAGAGCCTTGCCTCTAAGGTAGGCCCCACATGGTTTGCCTATTTTTTTAACATAACACGTCAAGTCACAATTTGTTTGTTCACCCGTGGTAGACGATCCTCCCTCCACCAAGTGGACAACCAGTACACATGCCAAATTACCACGTGGGCTGCCTTTTTCATACAGAAATGAGCTCCACCATGTACCCGCGTGGGTGTGGTTGGGAAAGAGACGGGAGTACGTGTGCCGTGCATGCACCTCTTCTCTTCGTGCACGTTCCCCACCTACGTGGGTGTGTGTGAGAGATACAAACCGCGTTCATGAGTGTTTTTTGTTTTGGGTTGGGGGTGGGGTGGGGGGTTTATTTCGTGAATTATTTGTGGGAATATGTGTCAATGACATCTCAAACAAAATTTTGCATGCAATGTGTGTGAAATGGAGGCCTGTCCATATCATACATAGAGGGACGGGCAATCCACGAGAAGAGAGGGAGGGGTCATAGCTATCGATAGAGTTGAAGAGAGGATCAAGTGGGTGGGTGCGATATCGATGAAGAGAGGGAGGGGTCATAGCTATCGATAGAGTTGAAGAGAGGATCAAGTGGGTGGGTGCGATATCGATGAAGAGAGCCATCGAAATTGTGTGTGTGTACAAGTCAAAGATATAGGGCGACTAGCCTACCGGAACGTTAGAGGGCACATGTCAAGTTTGTGTGTGGCAGGGAGACAAGACTAGAGAGCTTGATGTATTGGTGTGTGTGGGGGGAAGGGGGGTGGTGGGAGGGGTAGGCAGGGGCCTAACTATAGAGGTAGAACGACTCGTATATGTCTTGAGAAGGAGAGACCCAGCTATGTCTTGAGGGAGATCGGTCGACATCCATACATAACTGAAGGACGGGAAATATGATGGGAGAGAGATAGAGGAGAGAGAGAGAGGGAGGGAGAGGGAGGGAGAGGGGTAGAGTGTTGGATGGGTGATGGAGTTGCTTCTCGAAGATGGTTGGAGAGGCCTACTAGACAAACTGAGGGTGGAACTGCAATGTTATCAATAAGAGTGGGGATGTGTTTCTGTGTGTGGCTGTGCATGATAGATCTGCGGGACGCATCCATGGATGATGAAGGGGAACCATGTGTTCGGTAAGCAAACCTAACTAGATTGGTAGATCAATTGTAGTTTGTCGGAGGAAGGGAGAGACACAACTAATGAGGTAGATCGATTGACGTGTGGGTAAAAATGAGTTATAAGGACCTAGATAGCTATATGTATAGCGAGAGATCGGTCGGTGTACGTCCATTTGTTAGAGGCTAATAAGGCCTAGCGAGACGGATAGACAGAGAGAATGGAGCTAGGAGGTGGTGCGAGAGGCCCGACTACTAGCTAGATAGGGGGAGGACTGTGCGGTTGTGAGAGAGCGATGAAAAGTGTGTCTGACCGTATGAGAGACACGAGGCAAGGACACATAAAGGAGGAGATTGAAGGTGTTTTTGTATGTTGTAGGCAGGCATCGCTGGAGAGGTTTATCGATCGATGTGTGTCGGAAAGGAGTTGTGGAGACTCTGTGAGAACGACCTAAAGAAAAAAATGAATGTGCCCGGTGGATAGAATGCCGAGGGAGGGGGAGGGTGAGGAGGGCGTGTGCATGCACGAGAGGAAGTTAGAGGTAGCTACAAAGGTTAGAGGATTGTGTGGGTGTAAGATACTAACAAAGATCATAATTTTATATGAAAGCGGATTCATATATTTGAATAGGAGATCATAGTGTTTTAAACATTGCATGCATGAATATAGCAGTGATACACGTGTTGTGCACATGTTATACCATAATGTGATAATGCATGGTGTTTGCAACTCACAGCTAAATGCCGAACAATCTAAACCATACTATACATCAAACAATCTCACATTTTATTTGAATTTGTGATAATGTGTGGTGTTTGCAGCTTACAACTAAATATCGAACAATCTAAACAATACTATATATCGAACATTCTCACATTTTATTTGAATTTGTGGTAATGTGTGGTGTTTGTAACTCACATCTAAATACTTGTAGGCGTAGGGGGCGGGGCACCATACATAATGTGATAAACACATTATACATATGAGACATGGTTTAGATTATGAAGATCTAGCTAGAGCTAGAAATGTAATGTGATTTGAAATCAAAATAAAGTGGATTGAAAAAATCTAGTTCGAGTTCATATAGTACACATAGTTCATATGTAACTCGAGACTAATCATGTGGTGTGCTGTGAAGATAATACACAAACGATGGTTTAACTTGACAATAATGATGATTGTAGATCTTACTAAAACACAGAAACGAATTCAAATGCTTTGACTTCACAACAATCATTACTGTAGATCTTATTCAAATAGAGAAACTAATTCAAATTTAGTTCATATTGAAGCGGTACTATATACGTTTGGAATGCACTAAAACGTTCATTTGAGTAGTAGGTTGCATGCATTATACACGTAGCGAAATATTTTAATTGAACATAACATGAATTCAAAGTTTTGAATGACATTTGTAGGGCGCATTGATTTGGTACAATACACGTTAGGCTTGTCCGGAAATTTCAACCCGCGCCTTGTTAGCCCGAAATATTTAAGATATATCTTTGTCTCGTTGTGCTCCGACAACTCCCTCCATCTCAACCCGTGCCTTGCTATTCCGAAATTACAACGCGCGTGAAAACTGCAACCTCCTGTGAAATCCCGACACGTGAAATGCCCGTGGTACCCTGAACCAAAAGAACCGCCTCAAATTGGTGGGGGTACTTTCGTAACTTACCCCACATTTCGGACAAGCGCGTCTCTAATCCATGGTTCCCACTGCCATCCCATCCGCCCACCCATTCGTACACCAAGGCCAGGAAAACCCGCGACAAAACCCCACACCCTGCTCCGTCCACCACCACCCAGCCGGAGCCTCTTCCCCGACGATGTCGTCCACAGCAACACCTCGACGTCCCTCATCCACCGTACCTGATGAGGATCCGTCGTCGATCTCATCGTCCCGCCGGTTCAGCCACCCCGTCCTCCACCTCCAAGGAGCTGCCCCGATGTTCCCCTCGTCTTTCGCTCCACCTCCATTCCCACACCGCCGTCTTCACCTGCACCACCGAAAGAGCATCATCATCACCGTTTCCTCAGATGAAGCTGCGGCCTAATCGGCGCCACCAAAGAGGTTGTACACTAATCACCGCATTTTCTTCTTGATTCAATCTCATGGTGCTGTCGGCGCTCGGTCCCGAGCCGACACGGCGCGGCTCCATCCACGGCGGCGTCGCCGGCCACTTCCTCCATGGCGTCACTCCCTCGATGGTGACGTCCACATCAGTAGGACCTGATGCTGCTTTAGCTCTCGCTCGCGCTGCTGCTCTGCTCTTGCTCTTGGTCCCCTGCCTGGTCTGCTCTTGCTATTGCTCTTGCTCGCGCTGCTGCTCTCGCTCTTGCTCTTGCTTGCGATGCTGCTCTGATTTAGCTACACTTCACTCCGATGCCGCCGGGGTGAAGGAAGAACCAGCCGCAGCAGGGAGGGGGGCTCGTCGGAGAGGTACCCCACTATCTATCTTAGGGTTCAGGATGGGGGCGGTGGTCGACGGTGGTGGCGGGGTGTTGGCGGGGCGGTGGTGTGGGGATCGCCGGAGAAAAAGCTCGGCACGGGGGGGCCTAGAGGGATGGCCGGGGCGGCGGTGGACCGGCGGTGGGGAGTGTTTTCGAGGCGGGCGGGGCGGCGCACCACGGGCGGCGGGGGGCTGCTGTTTGGCCGGCTCAGGGGGGTGGAGGTTGAAGATGAACCGCAGGTCCTTGATTTCGTATCCAATGGCTGCAAAATCGACTGACCAGAGATGAAAAAGTCAGTCGACCGACGTGTAGCCTCACCTTGCTAGTGCGTCCAATTTCGCAGCAAAATTCAGTTTCGACAGCAAAATTCAGTTTCGACACTTAAGTTCAGTTTCGACAATTAAGTTCAGTTTCGACAGTTAAATTCAGTTTCGACAGTTAAGTTCAGAGATGAGAGGCTGATGTATTTTACATCTAGCACTTTGTGGTTATGTATTTTATGTCATGTATTGGAGATGCTATTAGAATTCCACTCAGGTTAACGTTGTTCGTTGTCTCTCTTGTCCTGCTTCAGCCTCGGCGTCATACAACTCACCGGAGCTGCTCCAACGACGAAACCCTCCATCACAGTGGAGCAGTACCTCGGGCTCCATCTCCAGACGCCTAAGATCTTCTTCCCCTCCTCCGATAGCCAAGTCAGCTGGAGCATCCTCACCGGCCAACCCAATCACGCTGAGATCGACATGGCTTCGCCAAAGAGGTTGTACACTTGTTGCATCTCTTTTTTACTCTACATTATATATATATTGTCCACTAAGCACACGGATTTGTTCCTTTAGTGTCTCCTTGAAAGAAAAAACATAGGAATTTTAATTTTCACTTGTCCTCCTTTTCAAATTCCTATTCATGAAGCGCAAGACTAAGAGATAGTAGCATAATAACATTATAACCGTACATTTTCTTGTGGTTTGACTTAATCTCACCATGCTTCTTTGCATCCTGTGATCTTCCAATTGTTGTGAATCAAACACCCAGATTGGCAGAAATCCTGTGTTTTTAAATTCTCTGTTTTACACGTGCATTCCTATCCTATTCATATCTATTTCCTATCCCTGCATTGTTGTAATCCTCCAATTCAAATGAGCCCTTACAGAATTACTTCTCTTATAGATAGTTGTCAAAGAAAACCTTGCATGGTTTGTCCCGCTCCTACTGCGCCGTCGTCCACCCCAGCTCTGCTGCTCCAACGACAGAAGGGTCCAACACAGCAGGGATCTGGCGTCCAGGCTGTCTTTCGCCGCCTCAGATCTTCTTCCTCGCCGCTGGCAGCCATGAAAACTGCACTACCATCATCAACCGAGCAGATGACCTCGAGGACTACACGGGTCCGCAAGAGAGGTCGCACTCTTTCGTGTCTGCTTACGTTATGCATCGCTTAATATTACATGCTACTTTATCGTCTTGTTCACCGATTAGACTTTGAGTCAGCTCCAAACTAATGGTCAAACTTGAGTTTTTAAATGGTTGTGGGGTACATATCGGGGCCGCTATCAATAGTATCTATCTACTATCTGGTTAATCTCTGGTGTCTACTATGAGTTTCATGTTGGGTGGGAACAAACAGTAAAGAAGCCACTATCTGTATTTTTTAACTGAAGCCATTATCTGCCTGCTATTATTAGTTTTGGGTCTATCCACAGGTTGCTACCATCACTCTGGATTTCTGCATGCACTCCTTACATAATCTCACTATGTTTTATTCCTATGCATGACAGTTATTGTAAACAATGGAACTAAACATGTAGAGCAAAAGAGACGAGCCTTGTGTGGCAATAAAATTTCATGCAGACATCGCTCCATGGTAGGCGCAAAGGCAGCCCCCCTCCACGCATTTCGGATTGTAATCGAGAGGAAGATATCTGTTCTGAGGGGGATTCAGAAGGACAAGACAACTACTATTTACCCCCTGAGGTCTTCGCTCTAACTTGGCATGCTGATGTTGGTTATATCATGCATATGGTGTCTTCCATTGCTTACTTTATACATCTAATATGTCATCTACTTAGTTTAGACATCCTTTGTGCGAATGCCATCTGTTTAGTTTATTCATCATTTATGTGAATTATGCAACGCCATCTTGTTTAGCCAGGCATCATATATGTGAATTTTGCAATGCCATCCTGCTTAGCCAGTCATCTTATATGTAAATTATATCAGGCCATCCTTTTTCGTTACATATTACATTTGTCAACAATGTTATTACATTCAACTGCTCTTCGTGTGCATCGGCCATTTGACACGGTGATGGCAAATTCTGGAGTGAAAACAAGGTCTTCAGAGCAGACTATGCTATCTGACAATGCGCATATCTCGCTGGTTACGGATAGCTCCTCAGAGGAGGATTCAGAGACAGATGACCAGTCCTATTCCCCCCCGAGGTGTATGCTCTAACATGGCAGGGTTTTGTTGCTCATATCGTGCGTATGGTGTCTCGCATTGCTATGTCATTTGATTAGTTTAGACATGCTTTGTGTGAATGCCACATGTTCAGTGTCTAATTACCATATATGTGAATTATGCATTGCCATCTTGTTGCAAGACATTATATATGTGAATTATACAATGCTATCTTGTTGCAAAGGAATTATATATGTGAATTATGCCATGCCATGCTGTTTAGCCAATCATCATGTATGTGAATTATATCATGCTATCATTTTTTTGTATTACGTGTTCCATTTGGTGACAATGTTTGTATATTCAACTACTCTTCCTGTGCATCAGCCATTTAAAGCTGTGATGGAAGTATCTGGAGTGAAAACAAGGTATTCAGAGTAGACAATGCTACCTGCTAAAGCAGACATCTTGCTGGTTACAAAGAGCTCCTGAGAGGAGGATTCAGAGACTGATGACTAGTCCTATTTCGCCCCTGAGGTCTATGCTCAAACTTGGCAGGGTTATATTACCCATGTCATGCATGTTGTCTTGCATTGCTTAGTTTTTACATCATATATGGATTGCCATCTGCTTACTTGCTTACTATATAAATCATATATTTGAATTATATCATGCCATCATGTTTGCATAGTACATACACATCATCTATCTGAATTATGGCATGGCAACCCATTTAATAAAGACATCATATAGTTATATCATCTCATCATGTTTAGTGTTTACAGTCATCATATTTTAATTATGGCATTCTATCCGCGAATGTATGTGAATTATGGCATGCCAACCTATTTAATAAACACATTATATAGTTATGTCATGTCATCCTGTTTACATAGTCTCATATTTTGAACTATGTCTTTCCATCTTTTTTAGTTAGCCATCATAATGTGAAATTGTGTCATGCTATCCTATTTAGTTAGCCATCATATATGTGAAATTGTGTCATGCTATCCTGTTTGGTTAGACAACATAAATATAAATTATTTCATGCCCTCTTTTATTCCCCACTATCCATTGCACCTGTCTATCATACAATGTCTATACTTTCAATTACTTTTCTTGTTTATCAGCCATTTGAATTGGAGAGCATGATGGCAGTATCTAAGGGAGTAACACACGGTCTTCAGAAAACATAGTGCTACCACTTGATGCAGATAGAACCACGGTTGTACTTGCCCAAGGACCAGATCCACCACACATAACCCAGACTCTCGCAGATTGTACCCCTACCCAGTTGGGCAGAGAACCAGCTACACCCCTTCTAACCCCAACCCCAGTAGATAGTAACCCAGTTCTAGTTGACACATCACCGTCTCCACCACAGAGCACCCAAACACGAGAAGTTAGTAAGGGAACTGCAGTGCCCAAAGCACGAGGACCACCACTCCGAATCCCAACTCAACACTTAAAGGAGAAGAAGATTTGTTCTCAGGTCAGGTTCTGTAGCTATGGTTCATACTACTTTGCTCTTGCATGACTGTATTTACTCATACCAACTATTTTCAAATTTGAAGGATGGAATTGAAACTCCAATGGTGCAACAGGTATGTTTTAAACCTGTTTCTTTAACTGGTTTGCTGTTGTAACCTGCTCTATGTTGATTTCAGTTTCAATTGAATAAACAGTTATGTTCTCATGTCATGCACATTACAAGTGTTGTTATTGCTCTATAGTTACCCACACTTATATTCTATCTATTCTGCTTTATCTTGAACAAATATTATTTGAACTATGTCTCTATCTTGATTTGGCAACAAAAACTAGAATGGTATAGACCATAAAGTGACCATGGTACATAGATATATGTTTGTTTCATGCTGTTATCCTGTCCACTTTACTACTGAACTCATTTACCAAAATGAGTTTCATATACAACATGGTAAACATGTGATGTGTCTGCTTGTTTCTCTTTTAGAATGCGGACAAAATATGGGAGAACAGTACCGCGTTATCCAATGGTAAAGGAAGTAATGTAGATAAGGTTCAAGATAGTGAGACATCCCTGTTGGTCTCCAAGAAAGCTGATAAAAACTATCTTGACGATAGTGAGGGAACCCAAAAGTCCTATCTTGATGTAGTGTTCGAGTTACTGGCCACTACTGCTGGCACAAGCTCTTCGAACTCGCTGCCTGAATCAGTTCGTCTTCTTGAGTCTCAACTTCAAGTTGAAAGACATCGATCAGATGTGCTGCGACAGGAAGCTGAAGGACTGAGGAAGTCCCTGCAGAATTCAGATGCATATTTTCTGGTGCAACAGCAAGCGCTGGAGGATTTAAGCGCCAAACAAGAGAAAGTTAATAAGCTTGCTAAGCATCTTGCTAGCATTATGGGTACCAGGGATATTGTTTCTTGAGATCTTCTGAAGTGGTTTCAGTTCTGGATTTGTTTTTCTGCGGCATTTATTTGCGATGGTCGCCAACTTCGACAACCAATGTATATGATATGCTGCTTTGTTCCCTATATTTGCACTGGTGGCGAACTTTGATGCCAAGTGGATGTAATATGTGTAATAGCCGTGATAGCGTAGCGTTAGTTGCTTGCTTATTTATTTCCTTGTTGTCTTGTTTATTTGTTTGCTTGTAGTCATTGCAGTTCTTTTTCTACGGTTAGCTAGTGGCTGCAATAACCTATTTTTTAAAACTAGGCCACAATAACCATGGGCTAATATTTACTATAGTGACACTGGGCCTCCTGCTGGTCGTAGAAATAGTGGGCCTTCTACGGGCCGTAGAAACAATGGGCCTTCTACGGGCCGTAGAAACAATGGGCCTTCTGCGGGCTATATTATCAATGGGCCTTATACGGGCCGTATAATCGATTGGCCAAACATTGGCCAAACAGACCGCATTATGGCCGTAAACGGGCTAGAGTTGGAATCATCCGTTCATGGGCCGACCATAACGGGCCATCGTTAATAGGCCGTATTTGATGACGCTATAAAATCGGCCCAACGTATTAACGGACCACAAACGGGCCGACTGTAACCACAGGCTAAATTTGGACCACAAGCAAAAAATGACAGTAACGGGTCGTAAGTAAACAAATGCTGAGGACTAAAAGCTTTTATCAGGGATTCCCGGGTCATACGACTACCATACATAGCATAGAGCTAGAAGCTGCACTAGTGTACAGAGAAGACTGGATGTGAACACGGGCGGACATTGGCTATGTATGGGAAATGAGCCCAAGAATAAATGGGCTCTGAGAAGGCCGAAAGATAACATGGGCTAGAAATGGCCCAACGGAATAACGGGCCGTTAATGGGTATAAAGTGATACACTGTTCATTACGGGCCAGTTTCACCACGGGCCGTTAATGGGTGTAAAGTGATACACTGTTCATTACGACCCAGTTTCTCCACGGGCCATTAGTAGGCCAAGAGTTACATAGGGCCTCATATGGGCCGAAAGACGTCATGGGCCATACATGGGCCAGAACTGAAAACGAGCTGGAATCATATTGGATGGCCCAGATGACGCTACTGGGCCTAAAACAGGCTGGAATCATATTAGATGGCCCAGATGACACTACTGGAATCATATTGTAAACGGGCTATATTCGAACAGGCCGTTAACAGGCTTTCCATGGGCCGGCCCGCCAGCTTTTGACCAAGTCAAACGGGCCGGCATTTTCACAGGAATGGGCCTCTATTGGGTCGTGCCACGTGCCGACGTATCATAGGCGCCTTCCGTCCAATGAGTGGTTGACATCTGTCCCAACGATGAGCCGACACGTGTTTCCTCCAGCCAATGATGATTTTACACATGGAAAATCCCCATTAGTCGGGGCTGTTAACAGGTTATCGGATCCAAAATCCGACCCGATAGCTTAACGGCGTTCCGTTACGGTGGATGCCACGTGTCGGTCACCCTTGACGAAAGCACTTCTATGACGCGCGATTTATCGTCATGGAAGTGGACACTTCCGTGATGATAATTTTGGTAATGTCATGGAACACTTCTACGACGGCACATGTATGACTATCTTGATTCTGTCATAAATTTGTCATGGATGTACATGCATGACAAAAAAAGCGACCTACTGTGACAAACACGTATCATCACAGAAGTGTATTTTTTTGTAGTGTAGCCTACCACTGGAAGAGGTCACGCAACTTACTCAACTATGCTAGAGCCCATAATAGCTTGTACCTGTAGACGGAAGTTTCTAGCATGAATAATCTTATGATCCCTTTGAGCCTGGGTGGCGGACCATAGGAGGATCACACGGTATAACCCTGGGATCTCCTAGGACAACTGGTATAACCCAGGTCCCCAAACCAACAATCCACCCAGATGTGTATTAAAGTTGCCACCTTAAGTTGAACCATTAATTAACAATCTCACATCTGTCATGGATACACTCAAACCCAATCCACGTCTACGAGCATAGCATGACAATATAAGCACAACGTAGAAGTAACTCCCGTGGGTTTGATAATAAAACAGGTAATAGGTTCTACCTTATCATCTACTTCCCAATACCCACATGTTAAACCCATCCTAATCATGCAATGTTTGAGGGTTGAAACTAATGCATAAAAACTGGGTATGAAAAGAGTATGATCAATGTGTTACTTGCCTTGCTGACGTCCGCAAAACCTAGTGACTCGTAGTAGCACGCTTCGCACTCTGGGAATTCTATCGCAAACAAACAATAGCATACATAAGCAATCAATCCATAAGCATGGGTAAAACTCAAATAAGAAGATCGAACCAGAAAGTTCAACTGAAGAACTCCGGTTTGCAAAAAGAATCAAATCAAACGGAGCAATGAAACTCAAACTACAAAAGAAACAAGATCCATTTACTAATCTGGACTAAAGTCAAATTTTACAGTACCAAAATCTTGTTCAAGTTGGTTAAACAGAAAGAGGGCTTCGAGAGGAAGATCTAGGCGCTTGTTTCACCTGATTTGGAGCGAAAAGATAAACTAAAACAAAGATCAGGGCAGAAATCGCGATCGAAAATAATCGCGTAAAAACCCTGGAAAATAAAAACGAGACGAACAGGCTAATGAAAGAATGTTCACTGTCTGCGGCTAACTGACGAACAGCATTCGTTTAAATGAATGAACGGACAAGCATCCGCTAAACAACTAAACTGAAAAAAACCAAACCGATCTATTAAAAAATAGATCTAGGGTTTCAAGAAAAAAACCGATCGGTTAATCGAAAAAACGACGAACGGCAGCGGCAGCTACCTTCGGCGAGACGTCGGCGGGGCTCCGGTGGTGAGCGGCGATGATGACGCAGCTGCGGCGACGGGCGATGGTAGGCACGGCGACGGGCGGGTGGCGGCACGGTTGCGGGT
>NC_041384.1:348147970-348205550 GCF_002162155.2 Triticum dicoccoides | reverse complement strand
TAGTCTGACTTGGGGGAGGGGGCAACCGACGGCGTGGTGGCGCGGGACTCCGGTGAGTCCGAACCGGGCACGGGAGGGAGGCGGCGGCGTTAGGCGGGCCGGCCTGCTCGGCTGGGCTTCGGCCCAGTCGGGGCGGAAACTCTTTTTTTTAAACAGGTTTCGCCGAAAAAATCCTAAAAATAAAAATAATAATCTAAAAATGCCAAAAAAATTCACCATCTAAATAAAATATTTAGAACAGGATGAACATTTTTCTTGACCAAAAATGAAAATTTTAAAATATGCATAGTTTTCTAATTCAAATAAAATAGCAATAAAATCCAAATAAAATTACTTATTTTATTTTAATATGCATAGTTTTCTAATTCAAATAAAATAGCAATAAAATCCAAATAAAATTACTTATCTTATTTTAATATGCATAGTTTTCTAATTCATATTATCTCCTCTCATATGTTTTAATTAGAAATATTTTCGGAGAGAAAAATAATTAAAACCAAAATGATCCTTGTTTTGATATTTGAGAAAAATTCAAATATGAAAATGATGAAATCCCCAACTCTCTCTATGGGCCCTTGAGTTGCTTAGAATTTCGAGGATCGCGAAACGAAATGCAATGAAATATGCTATGCATGAATGATCTAAGTATAACATTCGAAATTGGAAATTTGGGATGTTACAAACCTACCCCCCTTAAGATGAATCTCGCCCTCGAGATTCGGGTTGGCTAGAAAATAGGTGTGGGTGGTCTTTGTGTAGATCATCCTCTCATTCCCAGGTGGCTTCATCCTCGGTATGGTGGCTCCACTGAACTTTGCAAAACTTTATAACCTTGCTGCGAGTAACTCGGGTGGCAAACTCGAGAATCTTAACAGGTTTCTCCTCATATGTCAAATCACTATCCAACTGAATTGCTTCCAGGGGCACTGTATCTCTCAAAGGGATATCGGCCATCTTTGCATGGCACTTCTTCAATTGGGAAACGTGAAACACATCATGAACTCCTGACAGTCCTTCGGGTAACTCCAACTTGTAGGCTACCTCTCCCATATGTTCCAAAACTCGATATGGTCCTACAAATCTTGGGGTAACTTTCCCTTAACTCCAAATTGTTTAACTTCTCAGAGAAGTGACACATGAAGATATGCTCTGTCTCTGACTTCATAGACTACCTCCTTGCGTTTCGAGTCTGCATAGCTCTTCTGTCTGGACTGTGCTACCTTCAATCTGTCTCGAATCAACTTAACCTTATTTTCTGACTCTTTGATCAAATCTGGTCCAAACAACTAACGGTCTCCAACTTCATCCCACATTAACGGTGTCCTGCACCTTCGTCCATACAGGGCTTCAAACAGTGCCATCTTCAAACTAGCCTGGTAACTATTGTTGTATGAGAACTCTACGTAGGGCAAGTTGTTGTCCCAACTAGATCCATAATCTAGTGCACAAGCTCTCAACATGTCCTCCAGAATCTGATTGACTCTCTCGGTCTGTCCATCTGTCTACGGATGAAAAGTTGTACTGAACTCTAGACTGGTACCCAAGGTCTGGTGCAGCTGATGCCAAAACTTTGAAGTAAATTGTGTTCCTCTATCTGATACGATGGTCCTCGGAACTCCGTACAGACATACGATCCTGGTCATATATATCTTGGCCAACTTCGCATTGGTATAGGTGGTTTTCACTAGGATAAAGTGAGCTACTTTGGTCAAGCGGTCCACTACTACCCAGATAGAATCATATCCCGATCAGGTCCTGGGTAATTCGATGATAAAATCCATGCCAAGCTTATCCCACTTCCATTCGGGTATAGGCATAGGCTGCAGTAATCCCGCTAGCTTCTGATGTTCTGCCTTCACTCTACATACCCGACAATATCCTTCTTCATACCAGTCCACCAGAAACGCTCCTTCAAATCCAAATACATCTCGGTGTTTCCGGGGTGTATCGAGTATGGCGAGTCATGAGCTTCCTGAAGTATCAACTTCCTGACCTCTGCATTATTGGGCACCATTAACTTCCTGACCTCTGCATTATTGACCACAAGGTGTCGTGCTCATCCTCACGAAAACCTTTGGCCTTTCCTTTGCTCATCTTCTCCTTTATCTCAGCAATTTCCTTATCATCCTTCTGAGCTTCTCGGATCTTTCCCAACAATATAGATTGAACTTCCATCGCTGCAACAAAACCTCTAGGAAAAATCTCCAAATGAAGCTCCCTGAGATCTTCTGCTAACTCCTTTGGCAAACCTCCTGTTACTAAGGTATTGGCATAACTCTTCCGGCTCAAAGCGTCTGCTACGACATTGGCCTTTCCTGGATGATAGTGCAACTTCATATCATAATCCTTTATGTGCTCCAACTATCTCCTTTCCCTGAGATTCAACTCCTTCTGTGTGAAAATGTACTTCAAACTCTTATGATCCGTGTACACATCACAATGGATCCTAATAAGAAAATGTCTCCATGTTTTGAGTGCAAGCACTACAGCTGCTAACTCCAAATCATGCGTGGCATAGTTCAACTCATGCGGTCGATGTTTTCGTGAGGCATACGAAACAACTCTTCTGTCTTGCATAAGTACACTTCCAAGTCCTAAGCGAGACGCATCGCAATACACTTGGAAATCCTTACGTATATCCGGTAGAATCAGTACTGGGCCTGTAGTCAAACGTTTCTTCAACTCCTAAAAACATGCCTCACATTTATCTGTCCATTTAAACTTGGTGTCCTTCTTCAGCAGCTCTGTCATGGGCTTCGCAATCTGGGAGAAAATCTCAATGAATCTCCGATAATATCCCGCGAGTCCTAGAAAACTACAGATCTCTCCAACTGAGGTGGGTGCCAACCACTCAGTGACTGGCTGAACCTTAGTAGGGTCTACTGCTATACCTTCTCCTGATATAACATGTCCAAGGAATCCAACTTCCTTCAACCAAAACTCACATTTGCTGAACTTGGCTTATAACTGATGTTCCCTGAGTTTCTCGAGAACTAAACGCAAATGCTCATTGTGCTCATCTTCATTCTTCGAGTATACTAGAATATCTTCAATAAACACCACAACAAACTTATCCAAGAACTCCATGGATACCTTATTCATCATTCTCATGAAATAGGCAGGGGCATTAGTCAATCCAAATGACATAACCGTATACTCATATAGCCCATACCTTGTGGTGAAGGCTGTCTTAGGTATATCCTGTTCTCGGATTTTTAGCTGGTGATATCCTAATCGTAGGTCGATCTTAGAAAATACTTTAGCTCCTTGCAACTAATCAAACAAATCATTGATCATCGGTATTGGGTACTTGTTCTTGATCGTCACTTCATTCAATGCGCGATAATCAACAACCATTCTCAGGGATTTATCCTTCTTCTCAACCAAGAGCACTGGGGCTCCCCATGGTGATGAACTTTGTCGAATGTAACCTTTCTCCAATAACTCCTTGATATGCTTCTTAATCTCCTCTAGATCATTCGCGGGCATCCGGTATGGTCTCTTTGACATCGGTCCGGTGCCTGGCAACAACTCTATCAAAAACTCAATATCACGATCTGGCGGCATGCCTGGTAATTCCTATGGAAATACATCCGGGTAATCCTTCACTACAGGCACTTCTTCCTGATCAACTCCCGTGACGGAATTTACATGAGTACTCTTGGGGGTATGCCAGGATACATACTTAATCCTCTTTCCCTCCGGGGTGGTGAGTAGAATTGACCTACTAGCGCAATCAATGTTTCCTCCATACTTCGATAACCAATCCATCCCTAGTATCACATCCAATCCTTGGGATTCCAAAATTATTATGTCTGAGGGGAAAACATGGCTGCCAATGGTTAAGGGTAACCGGTCGCACCATCGGCTGGCCATATATTCTGCACTTGGTGAGCTCACTAGAAAGGGTGTCCTAAGGTCTAAGGTGGGTAACTTAAACTTGTCTACAAATCCCCTTGAAATGTATGAATGTGATGCACCAGTATCGAAAAGAACGAGAGAGGTAAATGTCTTAATCAAAAACTTACCGATAACTGCATCTGGCTGCTCTTGAACCTCCTCCATGTTCACATGGTTCACTTGTCCCCTGTTGAAAGGGTTGGGCTTCTTCCCAAAGCTTCCATTACCACTGCCATTCTTCAACTCTGGACAATCATTGGTGTAGTGCCCAGTCTTCCCGCACTTGAAACAGGTAATGTGACTCTGGTCCTTCTTGGCGGGTGTGGCTGGGTTAGAGCGGTTCTGATTGCTGCTCGCTCCATTCCCATTCCCACTCTTTGGGCCATTGTGGTTATGAGAACTTCCTCCATTGTGAGTGTGGCATCCATGGTTATGGGTGTATCCTCTCGAGTTCGGGGTAAAACGAGGCTTCTGCGATGCTCCTGCATTATACTTCCCTTGTCCATACTTCCTCTTGCGGCTCTCAATCTGCTGCTTCCCTTCAATCATAAGAGCCTTATCTACCAACTCCTGGTAGTTGTTAAATGTTTCCACCATTAACTGCATACTCATCTCATCATTCAGCCCTTCCATAAACTTCTCTTGTTTAGCGGCATCGGTGGCCACGTCATCTGGGGCATAACGGGCTAGATTGCTAAACTCCTCCACGTACTGCCCCACAGTATGGTTGCCCTGGCGTAAGTTGCGAAACTCACACTTCTTCATGCTCATAGCTCCAGTTGAGACATGGGTTGTGTGCAAAGCTTGCTGAAACTGCTCCCAAGTGACATTGGCTATAGGAAAAGTGGTTGTCTAATTTTCCCACCATGTGGCTGCGGGTCCATCCAATTGGTGTGCGGCAAAAGCACCTTCTCAGCATCTGTGCAACCGGTAGTGGTTAACTCCCTTCCAATTCTGTGTAGCCAGTCATCCGCAACTATGGGCTCAGTGGTACTGGAAAACACCGGTGGCTGTAACCTCAAAAAATGGGCTAAGTTGTCAACTGGAGGTGGTGGCGGTGGGTTGTTGTTGTTGTTGCCTTGGTTCTGAACTAACAACTTCATCAAGGCATTCTGCTGCTGGATCAACTGAGTGAGCTCCGGTGGGAAGACAAATCCGGGGTCACGTCTCGGAGGCATCTGATGGGTTTAGAGGGAAGATATTATAATAGAATGAGGTCTAAGAAGAAAGCACTACCCATATGCACATGAGACAAATACAATCATATCATATCACTCAATCAATCAACCAAGGGCATACAATCGGTCTAGCTATCATCACAATGCTTGGACTATTAATATATACATGGGGAAATACTACTAATAATATGGTGGTCTACTAGAAATTTTGATCGATGGAACACTCCATGATATCTGCTCCAGCTTCGTCTTCATAATCATCATCACTTGGGTCAGAGTCGGTATCGTCGATGATGATGTAGTCTTCAGAATGAATCTCCTTGGGTTCGTCGTCTTCTCCTCCTGGCGTGGGGTCTCCCATAAAAACTCCTAGCTTCCTCGTCAGGTCGTCATTCATCTCCACAAGTATCGTCATTTCCTCCTGATATCCATCGCGTGTATACTTGAGTTCCTCTTCTAGCTCTATGATCTTGGTCATCGCCTTCTTCAAATCTACCATGCTTGCACACATCTGGTTCTCCTGGCGACGTATGTGATGATTTAACTCCTGGATGAATGCTGCAATCGACTTGTCCTTCCTGGTGCTGATCATCTCCCATTGCTCATCTCGGTGCCCACATATCTGGTAGATAGTGTCCTTAAGCTCCTTGTAGTAAACTTCACCGATCCGTCCCATGGCGATGTGGGCTGCCATGCTCTTTCCTATACTCCAGGTTGGTGCATGAAAGGAAAACTCTATGGGCTCAGTGACTGGCGTGAATGTCCTTCCTGGAACTTGAACTCGAATCATCCAACGTTCCTCTTCTGGTAGTGTGGCGGTGTAGGTCCTCGTGAAGCTTGGTATTCCGATGTTTAGGTACCTAGTGACTTCCTTCAAGTGTCGTCCAAACGGGGTGTCTTCATCTGGCTGTGTAAACTTGTTCCTTGAGTCCGCCATCCTATAGAGTAGAAAATGGAGATGAGTCAGAAATGAGTAGAGAAGAGTGATCTATGGCTCATATTATTTTTCATGTCCTACATTCAGCGTGTGCTCTGATACCATCTTGTAGTGACCCGACCTCGAACGGTCATGTCTCTGTGCTTCAGTGTCATCCCTGGATCGGTAATGCTGACACACATAGGCCTCAAAGGATTTATAGCACAGTAGCAATCACACACTTATTACATCGAATGTCTCTGAAGAGAACTTGTTACAATAAATATGGCTTAAGGCCATCTAAGTAAGATAACAACAGAAGACTTGGAAGATAAAGTGAGTCCATCAACTCCAACGGCATAGCTGAGTGCACGACAATGACCTAGCGCACCTTACTCTTCGTCTGAAAAGTCTGATACATGATATGTTGCAGCCCGAAAATGGGTCAGCACATGGAATATGCTGGCATAGTAACATAGTAGTGCAAAGAACAGTTAAATGCTATCACTACATGCATATATGGCTGGTGGAGGCTCTAAGGTTAAAACCATTGTGCGAAAAGCTAATTTTTCCCTACAACAAAGGAAATATATTTTACTTCAACTATCATGGTAGTTCAAACAACATTGAGAATGGTACCCCCATCTCAATCCCCATTGAAAGTAATTATCAACCCAACAAATTAATTTAAAGTGATTAGATACATATGATAATCCAAGTACCAGATACTCAAGATGTCCATAACCGGGGACACAGCTAACCATGATTAGATTGAACACTCTACAGAGGTTTGCGCACTTTTCCACACAAGACTCGATCTCTTCCGTGTGATGTCTCGCACTACATGGTGTTTGAGAAATGGATGACCAAGACACAGTTTTTCAGAAGCATTAACTCTAACCCCGGGTAGACCGTACCAACCTACAACCCCGACATCTGCTAGCCTACCACTGGAAGAGGTCACGCAACATACTCAACTATGCTAGAGCCCATAATAGCTTGTGGCTACACACAGAAGTTTCTAGCATGAATAATCTTATGATCCCTTTGAGCCTGGTTGGCGGACCATAGGAGTATCACACGGTATAACCCCGAGATCTCCTAGGACAACACTGTGAAAGTGCAACTATCCCTGGGTGGTTTTGGTAATTCCTAACAACATATAGCTCATTGAGCTAACATTTATTCCAAGATTAATATCACAGGAAAAGCTCAATGAATGGCATGGCATGGATGAGGAAAGTGGATCCCTCAAAATTCTAAGGACAAAAAGTTTGGCTCAAGCTTCAAGATCAAGACTCTACATTTTATATTTTAGTGATCCAAGATCACATTGAGTCTATAGGAAAAGCCAATACTATCAAGGAGGGATGAGGTGTTGCTTAATGGCTTGCTTGCTCAAAGTGCTTAGTGATATGCTCCAAAACCCTCAACTACCTTCCCACATCCACATATGACCTAAACCAAAAGTCAAACTCGGCCCCACCGATTCTTTCTATCTGGCGCCACCGAGTTTCAAATGACATAGCCACTGCCACAAACCCTAGCAATTCGGTTTCACCGATAGGGATCTCGGTCTCACCGAGATGGGATTGTAATCTCTCTGTTTCCCTTCGTAACGTTTTGGTCTTACCGAGATGAGCGATCGGTCCCACCGAGAGTGCAATTTAACTCTATGTTTCCCTTTTGTAACATTTCGGTCTCACCGAGATGAGCGAATCGGTCCCACCGAGTTTACCTGACCAACTCTCTGGTTAGCTTATTACCAAAATCGGTCCCACCGAGTTTGTGTAATTGGTCACACCGAGATTACGTTATGCCCTAACCCTAACCATATCGGTCCTACCGAGTTGCATCTCAGTCCCACCGAAAACCCTAACGGTCACTAGGTTTACTAAATCGGTCTGACCGAGTTTTTCCCTTCGGTCTCACCGAGATTGGTAAATTGAGTGTAACGGTTAGATTTTGTGTGGAGGCTATATATACCCCTCGACCCACTCTTCATTTGTGGAGAGAGCCATCAGAACATACCTACACTTCCAATACACATTTTCTGAGAGAGAACCACCTACACTTGTGTTGAGGTCAAGATATTCCATTCCAACCATATGAATCTTGATCTCTACCCTTCCCCAAATTGCTTTCCAATCAAATCTTCTTTCCACCAAATCCAAATCCTGTGAGAGAGAGTTGAGTGTTGGGGAGACTATCATTTGAAGCACAAGAGCAAGGAGTTCATCATCAACACACCATTTGTTACTTCTTGGAGAGTGGTGTCTCCTAGATTGGCTAGGTGTCACTTGGGAGCCTCCGACAAGATTGTGGAGTTGAACCAAGGAGTTTGTAAGGGCAAGGAGATCGCCTACTTCATGAAGATCTACCGCTAGTGAGGCAAGTCCTTCATGGGCGACGGCCATGATGGAATAGACAAGGTTGCTTCTTCGTGGACCCTTCGTGGGTGGAGCCCTCCGTGGACTCGCGCGACCGTTACCCTCCGTGGGTTGAAGTCTCCATCAACGTGGATGTACGATAGTAGCACCTATCGGAACCACGACAAAAACATCCATGTCTCCAATTGCGTTTGAATCCTCCAAACCCTTCCCTTTACATTCTTGCAAGTTTCATGCTTTACTTTCCGTTGCTCATATACTCTTTTGCATGCTTGCTTGAATTGTGTGGAGATTGCTTGACTTGTGCTAAGATAGCTAAAATCTGCCAAGAACTAAAATTTGGAAAAGGCTAGATTTTTATTTGGTCAAGTAGTATAATCACCCCCCTCTAGACATACTTTCGATCCTACAAGTGGTATCAGAGCTTTGGTCTCCATTTGCTTTGATTTCCATAGCTTTTGGTGGTCATAGCCTTGGTTTCACAACCTAGGAGAGTATGGCGTCTAGCTAGGGAAATTATCACCGTAGAGGTCCTTACTTTGATGGTACTAATTTTGCTAGTTGGAAGCATAAGATGAAAATGCATATTCTTGGACATAACCCCGCCGTTTGGGCTTTTGTGTGTGTTGGCTTGCAAGGTGAATTCTTTGATGGGAGAGAACCGAATCGTGAAGCTACCGCGGATGAGTTGAAGATGCTACAATACAATGCTCAAGCTTGTGATATCCTCTTCAACGAATTGTGCCCCGAACGATTCAACAAAATCAGCCATCTTGAGAATGCAAAGGAAATTTGGGATACTTTGATTGACATGCATGAAGGTACCAACTCCGTCAAGGAATCCAAGTTGGATGTGCTTCAAAGTCAACTTGACAAGTTCAAAATGAAGGATGGTGAAGGTGTCGCTGAAATGTACTTTAGGCTTGCTCTTATCACAAATGAGATTGCCGGATTAGGGAGTGAAGAGATGACCGATAGATTCATCATCAAGAAGATCCTAAGAGTCTTGGATGGAAAATATGATACCGTGTGCACATTGATCCAAATGATGCCCAATTACAAAGATCTCAAGCCAACGGAAGTCATCGGAAGAATTGTTGCTCATGAGATGTCACTCAAGGATAAAGAGGAACTTCACAACAAATCAAGTGGTGCTTACAAAGCCTCATGTGAAGCCCCCACATCATCGAGTGAGAAACAAACCTTCAATTAAGAACTGCGCTTAATGGTGAAGAACTTCAACAAGTTCTACAAGAGTAGAAGCAAAGAGAAGCTCCAAATCAAGGTCCTACAATGACAAAAGATCTTCTAGTCGAGAGCGAAACTGCTACAATTGTGGAAGGCCCGGACACTATTCCAATGAGTGTACGGCCCCCTACAAGAGAAGAGAAGATTCTCCCAAGAGAAGAAGTAGAAGAGAAGAATCACCATCTAGAGAAAGAAGGAGTAGAGATGATCGTTATGAATGAAGACCCTCACTGAGAAGCAAGGATTCAGAAAGAAAGGACAAGTCATCAAGGAGCTACACAAAACGAAGACATCAAGCTCATGTTGGTGAATGGGTATCCGGCTCCGACTCTGACAACCACTCCGAGAGAAGCTATCACTTCGACTCCAAATATACTCAAGATGAAGGTGTTGCCGCTCTAGCACTTGTGACAACCAACTCCTACGACATATTTGACTCACCAAATGAAGGAGTTGGAACATGCTTCATGGCTAAAGGCCCAAAGGTATCACACCCTGAGTATGTTGATTTCAATAGTGATGAAGATGACTGGTTAGGTGATGATGATTTACTTGTTGACAACTCTAGTGATGAATACTATGATGAAACGTCAATTAATCATGCTAATCAAGATAAAACGAATGACAATGATAAGGAGAAGATTGAGTCTCTAACTAAAGAACTACACACTCTTAAGTTAGCTCATGAAACTATCTTAGGAGATCATCGAGAACTTTTAAGGACTCATGAGAAATTGCGCTTTGAAAAGCTCAACCTTGAGCAAGAGCATGAGTCCTTAAAAGAAATCAATGATGATCTTCGCAAGAAAAGTTCTTCTTACATTGCCAAGCGTTTACTCTTATCCACTTACATGCCTCAAGTCAAGTCTAGTAACAAGAACAAGAAATATTCTTCCTCTAGTAGTAACAATAATCATGCTAAATCCAATATTGTTGCTTCTAGTAGTTCTCTTGATTCCACTAATGATTCTCTTAGCCAAGTTACACTTGAGCAAGAAAATAGCTTATTGAAGGGAATTATAGAGAAAGGTGTTTACAAGAGCCTTGCTGGAACTAAGCAATTCGAGGAAATTGTACGCAAGCAAGGAAGGCACCAGAAGAATCAAGGTGTTGGTTTGAACGAAAGTTCAATGCCAATGGAGTTGAGTGGGAAGAAGATCAATACCCCAAGACGAAGTTTGTTCCTCAACAAGAGAAGTATGATCCTACTTCTCTCAAAGGGACACAAGCTCAAGATGATCTTCCACCACAAGACCACAAGCAAAAAGGCAAGGACAAGCTTCAAGAAGAAATTGATGCATTTGAAGAAGCTCCTAAGGCCTTGGTCAAGTGGCTTCCCAAGACTACTTCAAGTTCCACTCCATCAAGTACAACTAGAACACCGAGGATTCCCATCAAGATGGTGTGGATCTCGAAGAGGAAGAACTAGAGAGTTCTTGAGGGTGACTCCGCCAACATACTTCACTCTAATCATCTTGGCAAGAACAAGTGCAATGAACTTCCACATCTTGCACTAGTTCAAGGAGTCACAAACCCTCTTGTTGGTAAGACAAGGGACAAGGTAACCTAAAAACTTTCATAGACATCATCTTGTGTGTGCATCACTCTATGTCTATGGATATCCTTGTTTGTTCCTTGTGAGACTAACCCGTGTAGGTATTGAAAGTGCAACTCACTCCAATGGATAGCTCCAAATGATCTACATCAACATTGAGCATCCACATCTTCAACATCTACATGAAGTCATCATCGACAAAACCCAAGGTTAGTTCATCCCTCATAGGGGGGATCTCACATCTAGGGGGAGCTTTACTCTAAGAATTGAGCTAAAGCAACTCTAATGGTGTGAAAACAACAATGCTTTATGTAAAAGTGGTAACCCCACTTGTGCTTAAACGATGAGTATGACCTGTGATCAAATGTCCTCATTTGACTCCTAAGTCAATATACTCATATGTAGATGACCTAGTCATCGCAAATTGTTTGATAGATGCTAGAATTGGTTGTGCATGCTTTGCCACATATTTCAATTGCCATTTTATTGTGTGAGCATGTTGATTGCATATTTTACTCATTCGAGGACATCCACTTGTTGTTTTGATTGATTTGTTTTCTTTTCTTTTGCCAAGTGGATAGACAAGAATGCCTAAGAACCCTCTCTAGCTATCTATGCTTTTCTCGTCTCAAACTCTATTCATGCTACATCACAAAAATTGATCAAGTCAGATTCGAACTACTCTGTGTGAGGAGCACTCGGAGTCCCCGATTCGTCATAGACTTAAACTTCCAAAACTTCTTTGTGTGTTTCGGTCTGACCGATTCCTCCATTTCGGTCATACCGAGATCACTAAGTCGATCTAGGTTTTCAATCTCGATGCAACTGATTTGAACTTTTCGGTCACACCGAGTTGCTGTAACTGTCAACAGTTATGCATCTCGGTGCCACCGAGTTGTTCCACTCGGTCACACCGACAGGGTCGGGCTATATATACTCACGGGCAAAATTTTGGAAATTTCTCCAAAACCCCTTCACCTAAGCATAGCTCGCTCTGCCTCCAGGGTCTCCGGATCGTCTTCCTCGTCGCCAGCCGCCTCCTGTCGCTGGTCTCCGCCGCCATCAATGGAATTCTTCCTCGCCGTTGCCGCCGTAGCGAGTTCATCGCCAAACTAGGGTATGGACTCCATCACAGTGCTATTCCCGTCCGATTCCTAGCACACTGTGTTCATTATGATTCTTACCATGATTGAAACGCTTCTATCCAGTCAAAACACTCCGTAGATTAGAGTTGAATCGAAAATTTAGGGTTAGGTTTCCGCCAAAACCATCTCGGACCCACCGGGTTGCAGAACTCGGTTCCACCGATTCGGCCAAGGCCATTGCACATGTGGTTCTCGGTCTGACCGAGAATTGCAAATCGTTGTGACCGAGTTCAGGACTTTTTGAAACCCTAGCAGTCTCGGTGCCACCGAACTGTGACTCGGTCTGACCGAGTTCACTAGTTTAGGTTCCAATAGCTGCTTCGGTATCACCGAGTTTGCAAATCGGTTGATCCGAAATGCTTTCTGTGGAAAACTAAAACTAAGTTTTTGACTCATTCTTTTGCAAAAACCTCTGTATTTTGTGATGCTCATCCACTCTATCTCATCTATATCTATTCACAGGGTCTGCAGTTAGTGTTCGCAACATGTCTGACCAGAGTGATAGCCAGAACAGGTCAGAGGAGCAGGTTGACCTGAGTGAGGGCACTAGTCCCTCTAGCAGTTCAGATGATGGTAGCAGGAGCACCCAAGCAATTTGCTAAAGGCTGCCACTAGAGCAAGCAAGAAGAAAACTTCAGAGTCTGAGGATGAAGACTATGTGGCCACTGAGGATGAGGCCACATCAAAGAAGAAAGTAGTTAAGAAGGAGTACAACTCAGCTGCAGTTAAGCTAGGAATGAAGATCAAAAGGCCAGCAGGAAGACAACCAATGTCTAAGGCCAGAGCATCCTCTCAAGCATCTTTGGAATCTCAACCCAAAGAGCCTGCTGCAGAAGGAAAGAAAAGGAAGGAAAGGGTCAAGAAGACCATGGACAGAGTGATTGGAAAGGCTTCCATGATGGAAGAAGAAGAGGAAGAAGAGGTTGCTGCACCAGCACCCAAGGCACAGAAGCTTATGGGTGATGCTATCAGGATAGGGGCTGCATCATCAAAGCCCAAAGAAGCACCCAAAGCTGCCTCCAAGCCCAAGACTGCACTAAAGAGAAATACCAGAAACATACCAGCTGCTGAGAAGAACAAGGCCCCAGTGCCTGAGACTGTTGCTGAAGAAGAAGATGAAGAGCATGTTCTGAGAAAATTGAAGCCAAAAATTCCAGACCACAATGATGCTCATCCTATTGCTGAAAACATGAAGATCAGGAGAGACTCAGGACTGAGGAAATGGAGAGAGACAGATCCATATGCTACCAGGAGAAGGACTGCTGTTGATTACAGGTTCCACACAAAGGAACAACAGGATTTCTATGAGACAGTGTTGCTGGACAAGAAGCCTATAGTGTGTGAAATGAGGTGGGTCGACTGGAAGTATATCAAGTAAAATGAGGAACACTATCCTGGTGCGTTTGACAGCTTCAGTGCTTGCGGAGTTGCAAACTTTGTTGGGAAGAAGCTCACAAAGTGGAATGAGGAGCTCATAATGCAATTCTACTCCACAGCACACTTCTATCCAGATGGCAGGATAGTATGGATGTCTGAAGGTACAAGGTACCACTCAACTATCGAGGAATGGGCAAATCTGATCAATGCTCCTAAGGAAAAAGAAGATGACTTGGATGTCTATGCCAAGAAGAAGATGGATCACAACTCTATGGAAAATATGTACAAGGAGATTCCTGAAGATGATCTTGAGACTCACCAGTTTGGGTCAGTAAAACACTTGCTGTCAGGGCTGCCTACAATCAATTGGATCCTTAGGCACACTCTCTTGCCCAAGTCTGGTGATCACAAAATGATCAGAGGCCATGCAATTAACTTGCTACATATATTTGATGTGCCACAGAAGTTCAAGGTCATGAGCCTTATAGTTGAGACTATCAAGAGGACTGTAGCTGATCAGAAAAGAAGTTGTGGATATGCCCCACAGATCCAGGAGTTGATAAACTCAAAGATGGGCATATGCACATACTTGTTGGATAAGGAACACTTGCCTATCTATCCTGACTTCAAGGACAACCAAGTTGTGATGAATGAAGATGAACCCTCCTCAGTGCAAGCACAAGCAAAGAAGGAGAAGGCAAAGATGGAGAAGGCTGCCAAGATGCCAACTCAAGAGGAGGCATCTGAGTACTTTTTGAAAAGCAAGCAGGACCAGCTTGGTTACTTGATAGCATCATCTCTGAGGATTGAGAAGGGGTTAGCCACCCTAACTCAAAACCAGGAGAGCCTGGAAAGAATCGTGGAACAAAAATTATATGATTTAGATGTCAAAGTAACTGAGATTCAGTCTGTTGTGGAGCAGCTACATGATGACATGCAGGAGAGGAAGGGCAAGACAACCACTGATGCATTTGCCAGAGTGCCTCGAGCTCAGAGATCTGCTGCAGTGCCTGTACCAGACACTAGAGTCACTTCATCTGCACCAGCTACAGCTCCAGCGCAACCAGCTCCAGCACCTACCCCAGTAGCTCCATCTACTTCCACTGAAGCCTTCGTCCTTGGCATTCTCCGGACACCACCACCTGAAGACCAAGCCTGAGATACGTTTTAGTGCTATGCATTTTCTATGAACTTTTTGGTAACTTGTTGCCAAAGGGGGAGAAAAATGTATAGATCATAGGCTTCGAGAGAGAGAGTTTGCTTTTGTTCTCTCTTGTCTTCTTGGTTGAACTTTGTTTGCTTTTGATTGCTTGAGATACTATGCTATTATCTGTGAGACATTGATGATCATGTGGTTGATCATAAGCTACACTTATGCTTGTTAGATGATATTATCTTACTTATCCTTATATGATCATTCACTTTGCTTGGTGATGAGTGCATGTATTTAATTCTTATCATTTTGAGCGCTCCACCAAGATGTATGTGACATGTAATAGTAACCCATGATCCTAAATCATTGTGCATTTGCAGTCCAAAGCAAATCTTAAGATATGCACAAATTTAGGGGGAGCTCTTGCTTTTCACATACTTCTCAAAGCGACAATATCTTTCACTCTTATTATCATTTGTCGAAGCTTTGATCTATATGTTGTTATCAATTACCAAAAAGGGGGAGATTGAAAGTGCAACTATCCCTGGGTGGTTTTGGTAATTCCTAACAACATATAGCTCATTGAGCTAACATTATTCCAAGATTCATATCTCAGGAAAAGCTTAATGAATGGCATGGCATGGATGAGGAAAGTGGATCCCTCAAAATTCTAAGGACAAAAAGTATGGCTCAAGCTTCAAGATCAAGACTCTACATTTTATATTTTAGTGATCCAAGATCACATTGAGTCTATAGGAAAAGCCAATACTATCAAGGAGGGATGAGGTGTTGCTTAATGGCTTGCTTGCTCAAAGTGATTAGTGATATGCTCCAAAACCCTCAACTACCTTCCCACATCCACATATGACCTAAACCAAAAGTCAAACTCGACCCAACTGATTCTTTCTATCCGGCGCCACCGTGTTTCAAATGTCATAGCCACTGCCACAAACCCTAGCAATTCGGTTTCACCGATAGGGATCTCGGTCTCACCGAGATGGGATTGTAATCTCTCTGTTTCCCTTCATAATGTTTCGGTCTTATCGAGATGAGCGATCGGTCCCACCGAGATTGCAATGTAAACTCTCTGTTTCCCTTTTGAAACATTTCGGTCTCAGCAAGATGAGTGAATCGGTCCCACCGAGTTTACCTGACCAACTCTCTAGTTAGCTTATTACCAAAATCGGTCACACCGAGATTATGTTATGCCCTAACCCTAACCATATCGGTCCTACTGAGTTGCATCTCAGTCCCACCGAAAGCCCTAACGGTCACTAGGTTTACTAAATCGGTCCGACCAAGTTTTTCCCTTCGGTCTCACCGAGATTGGTAAATTGAGTGTAACGGTTAGATTTTGTGTGGAGGCTATATATACCGCTCCACCCACTCTTTATTTGTGGAGAGAGCCATCAGAACATACCTACACTTTGAATACACATTTTCTGAGAGAGAACCACCTACACTTTTGTTGAGGTCAAGATATTCCATTCCAACCATATGAATCTTGATCTCTAGCCTTCCCCAAGTTGCTTTCCACTCAAATCTTCTTTCCACCAAATCCAAATCCTGTGAGAGAGAGTTGAGTGTTGGGGAGACTATCATTTGAAGCACAAGAGCAAAGAGTTCATCATCAACACACCATTTGTTACTTTTTGGAGAGTGGTGTCTCCTAGATTGGCTAGGCGTCACTTGGGAGCCTCCGACAAGATTGTGGAGTTGAACCAAGGAGTTTGTAAGGGCAAGGAGATCACCTACTTCGCGAAGATCTACCGCTAGTGAGGCAAGTCCTTCGTTGGCGACGGCCATGATGGAATACACAAGGTTGCTTCTTCATGGACCCTTCGTGGGTGGAGCCCTCCGTGGACTCGCGCGACCGTTAACCTCCGTGGGTTGAAGTCTCGATCAACATGGATGTACGATAGCACCACCTATCGGAACCACGACAAAAACATCCGTGTCTCCAATTGCGTTTGAATCCTCCAAACCCTTCCCTTTACATTCTTGCAAGTTGGATGCTTTACTTTCCGCTGCTCATATACTCTTTTGCATGCTTGCTTGAATTGTGTGGAGATTGCTTGACTTGTGCTAAGATAGCTAAAATCTGCCAAGAACTAAAATTTGGAAAAGGCTAGATTTTTATTTGGTCAATTAGTCTAATCACCCCCCTCTAGACATACTTTCGATCCTACACACTGGTATAACCCCAGGTGCCAAAACCAACAATCCACCCAGATGTGTATTAAAGTTGCCACCTTAAGTTAAACCATTTTTTAACAATCTCACATCTGTCATGGATACACTCAAACCCAATCCACGTCTACGAGCATAGCATGGCAATATAAGCACAACGTAGAAGTAACTCCCGAGGGTTTGATAATAAAACAGGTAACAGGTTCTACCTTATCATCTGCTTCCCGATACCCACATGTTAAACTCACCCTAATCATGCAATGTTTGAGGGTTGAAACTAATGCATAAAAACTGGGTATGAAAAGAGTATGATCAATGTGTTACTTGCCTTGCCGACGATCCACAAAACCTAGTGACTCGTAGTAGCATGCTTCACACTCCGAGAATTCTATCACAATTACACAATAGCATACATAAGCAATCAAGCCAGAAGCACAGGTAAAACTCAAATAATAAGATCTAACCAGAAAGTTCAACTGAAGAACTCTCATTTGCAAAAAGAATCAAATCAAACGGAGCAACGAAACTCAAACTACGAAAGAAACAAGCTCCGTTTCCTAATCTGGACTAATGTCAAATTTTACAGTACCAAAATCTTGTTCAAGTTGGTTAAACCGAAAGAGGGCTTTGAGACGAAGATCTAGGCGCTTGTTTCACCTGATTTGGATAAACGAGCCAAAAGATAAACTAAAACGAAGATCAGGGTAGAAATCGCGATCGAAAATTATCGCGTAAAAATCCTGGAAAATAAAAACGAGGCGAACAGGCTAATGAAAGAACGTTCGCTGTCTGTGGCTAACTAACGAACAACATTTGTTTTAATGAACGGACGGACGAGAGTCCGCTAAACAACTAAACCGAAAAAAACGAACTGATCTATTAAAAAATAGATCTAGGGTTTCAAGAAAAACACCGGTCGGTTAACCGAAAAAATGACGAACGGCGGAGGCGGCTACCTCCGGCAAGACGTCCGCGGGGCGGCATCGGCGGGGCTCCGGTGGTGACGGGCGACGGGTGGCGGCAGGCGCGGCTGCGACAGCTCGCGGCTACGGCTGCGGGTGCGGGGCGACGGTGGTGGGTGGCCGAGAGGGCGGCGCGGCTCCGGCTTATAAAGGGGGGGGTCAGGATGATCCGACTTGGGGGAGGGGCTGGCCGACGGCATGGTGGTGCGGGACTCCGGCGAGTCCTAGCCGGGCACGGGAGGGAGGCGGCGGCGCTAGGCGGGTTGGCCTGCTCGGCTGGGCTTCGGCCCAATCGGGCGGAAACTCTTTTTTTTAAACAGGTTTCGCCGGAAAAATCTAAAAATGCCAAAACAAATTTTCACCGTCTAAATAAAATATTTAGAACAGGATGAACATTTTTCTTGGCCAAAAATGAAAATTTCAAAATATGCATATTTTGCTATTTTCAAATAAAATAACAATAAAATCCAAATAAAATTACTTATTTGATTTTAATATTTTTCCTCTAATATTTCATTTATTTTGGAGAAGTCATATTGTCTCCTCTCATATGTTTTAATTAGAAATATTTTTGGAGAGAAAAATAATTACAACCAAAATGGTCCTTGTTTTGATATTTGAGAAAAATTCAAATATGAAAATAATGAAATCCCCAACTCTCTCCGTGGGTCCTTGAGTTGCTTAGAATTTCGAGGATCGCGAAATGAAATGCAATGAAATATGCTATGCATGAATGATCTAAGTATAACATTCCAAATTGGGAATTTAGGATGTTACATCTTTTTACCCGTGAGGGATTGACATCCCCTCTCTTACGTCGGGTTGCAAGTATTTGTTCTTTGTGTGCAGGAGCTGTTTACGTGGTGTTGCGTGATTCTCCTGCTGGTTCGATAACCTTCCTCTTTGGGGAAATACCGACATAGTTCAAGCCGCATCAGATTGACAACCGCTTTACCGCGTTGGGTGCAAGTTGTTGTTTGTTTATGCAGGTATTTGGTGACTTGTGTCTTGTCTCCTACTGGATTGATACATTGGTTCTCTACTTTGTTGCATCACCCTTTCATCTTCAAGGGAAAAACCAACACAAGCTCAAGAAGTAGCAGGGGAATTTCTGGCGCCGTTGCCGGGGAGATCTACGCCAAGTCAAGACATACCAAGTACCCATCATAAATCTCATTTTTAGCATTACATTATTCGCCATTCGCCTCTCGTTTTCCTCTCCCCCACTTCTAAAATGATTTGCAAAAAGAATTGCCTTTTCTTTGCCCCACTTCCGTTTGTCTTCTTCGTCTGCTTTTTGTGTGCTCGTGTGTTGGATTGTTTGCTTTGCCACGATGGCTCAAGAGAATACCAAATTGAGTGACTTTTCCAACACCAATAATAATGACTTTATTAGTACTCCAATTGCTCCCGCTACTAATGCGGAATCTTGTGAAATTAATGCCGCTTTGCTAAATCTTGTTATGAAAGATCAATTTTCTGGCGTTCCTAGTGAAGATGCCGCTTCCCATCTAAACAATTTTGTTGATTTGTGTGATATGCAAACGAAAAAAGATGTAGATAATGGGATTGTTAAATTGAAGCTATTTCCGTTCTCACTTTGAGATCGTGCTAAAACTTGGCTTTCATCTTTGCCCAAAAATAGTATTGATTCATGGAATAAATGTAAAGATGATTTTATTTCCAAGTATTTTCCTCCCGCTAAGATCATCTCACTTAGGAACGATATTATGAATTTTAAGAAACTTGATCATGAACATGTTGCACAATCTTGGGAGAGGATGAAATTGATGATAAGAAATTGCCCTACTCATGGCTTGAATTTGTGGATGATTATACAAAAATTTTATGCCGGATTGAATTTTTCTTCTAGAAATCTTTTAGATTTGGCCGCGGGAGGCACTTTTATGGAAATTACTTTAGGAGGAGCTACTAAACTCCTAGATAATATTATGTTTAATTACTCTCATTGGCATACCGAAAGATCTTCTACTAGTAAAAAAGTGGATGCAATTGAAGAGATTAATGTTTGGAGTGGAAAGATGGATGAGCTTATGAAATTGTTTGCTAGTAAGAGTGCTTCTATTGATCCTAATAATATGCCTTTGTCTACTTTGATTGAAAATAATAATGAATATATGGTTGTGAATTTTGTTGGTAGGAACATTTTTGGTAATAACGCATATAGAGGTAATTTTAGTCCTAGGCCGTTCCCTAGTAATTCCTCTAATAATTATGGTAATTCCTACAACAATTCATATGGAAATTATAATAAGATTCCCTCTGATTTAGAGAACAGTGTTAAAGAATTTATGAGTTCGCAAAAGAATTTCAATGCTTTGATTGAAGAAAAAATGCTTAAGATTGATGATTTGGCTAGGACCGTGGATAGAATTGCTCTTGATGTTGATTCTTTGAAACTTAGATCTATTCCACCGAAGCATGATAGTAATGAGTGTCTCAAAGCTATAAGAATTTCCATTAACGAGTGCAAAGAAAGAACCGCTAAGATGTGTGCTAAACGAGATTGGTTTGTAAAAATGTGTTCTTCTAGTTTCTGTGAAAATAATGACAAAGATCAAAAAGTGATTGATGTGAATCCTATTGAATCTTTGTTTTCCAATATAAATCTTCATAAATATGGGATTGGAGATGAGTCAACTTTAGTTAAAAGGCGTCCAATGATTCGGAGTTTTCATATCTTGATGCAAAAATTGATAAAAGTGGGATTGGAGGGGAAAAAACTTGAAGTAGCAATGAACCCACTCTTTTGGATTTCAAGGAATTTAATTATGATAATTGTTCTTTAATAGATTGTATTTCCTTGTTGCAATCCATGTTGAATTCTCCTCATGCTCATAATCAAAACAAAGCTTTTACTAAACATATCGTTGATGCTATGATGCAATCTTTTGAAGAAAAGCTTGAATTGGAATTTTCTATCCCTAGAAAACTTGATGATGAGTGGGAACCTACTATTAAGATTAAGATTAAAGATTATGAGTGCCATGCTTTGTGTGATTTGGGTGCTAGTGTTTCCAAGATTCCAAAAACTTTATGTGATGTGCTAGGTTTCCGTGAATTTGAGGAGTGTTCCTTAAATTTGCATCTTGCGGATTCCACTATTAAGAAACCTATGGGAAGGATTAATGATCTTCTTATTGTTGCAAATAGGAATTATGTGCCCATAGATTTCATTGTTCTTGATGTAGATTGCAATCCTACATGTCCTATTATTCTTGGTAGATCTTTCCTTAGAACGATTGGTGCAATTATTGATATGAAATAAGAAACATTAGATTTCAATTTCCATTAAGGAAGGGCATGGATAACTTTCCAAGAAAGAAATTAAATTGCCACATGAATCTATTATGAGAGCCACTTATGGATTGCATACCAAAGATGACAATACCTAGATTTATTCGTGTTTTTTGCCTAGCCAAGGGCATTAAACAATAGCGCTTGTCGGGAGGCAACCCAATTTTATTTTTGTTCTCACTTTTAGGTCCTATTTTGCATTAAATAATTTATCTAGCCTCTGTATAGATGTGGTTTTTGTGTTTTAATTAGTGTTTGTGCCAAGTAAGACCTTTGGGATAGCTTACAGAGATAGTTGATTTGATCTTGCTGAAAAACAGAAACTTTTGCGCCTAGGAGATTAATTTCCATTTTTAGAAGAAGCACGATAAAATACTTATTCTTTTTGCAGAAGATTAAAAAACAAAATTTTCAGGCCTTCCGAATTTTTCAGAATTTTTGGAGTTACAGAAGTATTCAAGAGTTACAGATTGCTACAGATTGTTTTGTTTTTGACAGATTCTGTTTTCTATGTGTTGTTTGCTTATTTTGATGAATCTATGGGTAGTATCGGGGGGTATGAACCATGGAAAAGTTGGAATACAGTAGATATTACACCAATATAAATAAAGAATGAGTTCAGAACAGTACCAAAAGTGGTGATTTATTTTCTTATACTAACGGAGCTATGAGATTTTCTGTTGAGTTTTCTATTGTGAAGTTTTCTAGTTTTGGGTAAGGATTTGATGGACTATGGAATAAGGAGTGACAAGAGCCTAAGCTTGGGGATGCCCAAGGAACCCCAAGGTAATATTCAAGGATAACCAAGAGCCTAAGCTTGGGGATGCCTCGGAAGGCATCCCCTCTTTCGTCTTCATCTATCGGTAACTTTACTTGAGGCTATATTTTTATTCACCACATGATATGTGTTTTGCTTGGAGCGTCTTGTATGATTTGAGTCTTTGCTTTTTCGTTTTCCACAAGCATCGTTGTTGTACACATCTTTTTAGATAGACACACAGGAATCGTGATTTATTAGAATATTCTATGTGCTTCACTTATATCTTTTGAGCTAGGCAATTTTGCTCTAGTGCTTCACTCACTACTGCAGGTTGCTGCTAACGCGACACTATGATCAGCGCCCCTTCGTCGAAACTGTGTGCGATGCAATAATCACAAATGGTGGTGTAAAAAACCCGTCAAAAAAGGTGCAAAACTTTTGCGATGGAGGATGCATCAAACACAGTTCAGATTTTAGTTGCGTGTGCGATGCAGGGCATATAGTTCAGTTCAATTAACTGTTTGCGATGAGGAGGAACAAAAGAAATGGGCAGCCAGATGAAGGTGTGTGCGATATACAACATACTGTTCACTCGTATGAACTGTTTGTGATTAGCTAACACAAAAGAAACGGTCAGCCAGATCAAGGTGTTTGCGATATACGGCATGCGGTTCACTCGGATGAACTGTTTGTGTTGAGACAAGAGAACAGAAATGGTTCAATATATCAAGATGTGTGTTATGCGTGACAAACAGGCCTATAATCAGAAATATGTGCGAAGACCGATAATAACACAGACTATTTCTTCTAATAAGATGTATGTGATATGCTCTGTCCACACAACATCTATTGGTCATTGGGGGACGAGCGGTCATCCGGATATGTGATATGCTCTGTCTACACAACATCTCTTAATTTAACCTCGAGGTCCTTGTTTTTTATTTTTTTATTTTTAACACATGTCAAAGAAGGTCTACCGCATTACTTTTTGACAATGTACGATACGTGGCATACAACTGATCCATCTGACATGTTTGTGATGGAATAAGCTGTGTGTGTTGTGAGCAAACGCTTGCTAGTATTCAACCATTTGCGATTGATGAATTCATCACCGATGGGTTCCCTAGTGTGGTCCGTGTTCATCTGATTATCATCTACTTCTTGTGCTAGCTCGATGTTCCTTCTATGCTAAGTTTCCATTAATTGATGGCGTTTTATGAACACGCCACCGTTTCCCGCCATTTCCTCACTTGTTTCCCGACACCTAGCGATATTGCACATAAACCTAGGCGGCGTGCGATGCACGGAGGCGACAAGCGCAACCTGTAGCACATCCACCTTTTCCAAGCATGCCAACCCACCAAAGCACCACCTCTGCCATCCACCTCGTCGACGAGGAAAACAAGCAGGCGTCACGGCCGGTCGAGGCCGAGGAGCTCCCCGGCAACGCGATGGACGACGCCATGTTGCGCTTCATCGTGAGGGTTGAGCAGACCTCTGGTGCATGGCGCTTGAGCGCCGCGGATCAAGATAGGCATGTCAGCACCGACAGGCTGCAGCTCGCCACACAACATGATCGATGGCACGCCGCAGAGCAAGCTAGGCGCGTCCGCGCCAATAGGTTGCGGCTCGCCGCACGGCGAGACCGTTGGAGCGCCGCAAAGCAAGAGGCGCGGTGCGCCGCACCACAAGAGCGGATCCATCAGCGCTTGCCTACTGTCGACACGGCATCGCAGTTGGGTACACGTCCCGTCAGTACCCCCATTCCTAGCCAGGAGTGGGCAGAGGCCCTCAGCATCGTACTTGCACCAGAGGCCGGCCGCGCCATACTTGCACCGGACGCCCACGGCGCCATTCGCATGGGTGGCGCCGTTCGCCTTGTCCGCGGCCCGCTGGATGTCAACACACTGGTCCGTAGGCTCGACCGCCTCCTTGGCCCAGGTGTCCACCTAGACACAGTAGAGGAACATGGACGTCGCATCCTCGAGATGGTGATATCCGATTAAAAAGCCAACTTGGAGCTCGAGATCACGCTCCAGATGTACCGCGAGCGTGTCGACCGCTTGGACGAACGCATGCACGAGTTCAGGCAGAGCCAAGAGCTACAGTAGGCAAGGGTTGCTGGTCATGGTCTCATGGATGCATTTTATTTTGTTGAGTCGTTTCGACGTGGATAGCTATGTATTCACAGCAATAATACTATAGCTCTGTTTATTCCTCTGTTTCAATGTGTGTACTCTATTTTCCATTCTTATATGTTCTGTTTCAATGTGTGTATACACCCTTTCCATTCTGTATATGTGGATGATAACAGGTAGATTCAAATTAGTATACAAAAACAGATAGAAAATGGAATTCATAATATATATATATACACATATATATTGTTCATTAGTTCATCACAGAATATATATATATATAATATAATCACATATACGTGATGATACTTAACTACTAGGTACAATGCATAAAATTGAAAACAAACAATACTAAAACTAATAATCCCTCCCAAGGCCAGTATTCCGGCAGCCCCTCGCCAACAGCTCCCTGGTGCGCGACGTCTTCCCAGTGCGGAGGCAGTACTCCGCCTCCTCCGCCTCGCGGCGCTTGACGTACCAATCTACCTCTTGCTGGCGGACGCACGCGAACGATCTTGCCATTTCTTTGGGCACCCACCGGAGCTCCTCGTCAGTGGCAAACTGGAGCTTATCGGCCCACCTCCACGTAGCGACGAGGTGCCCAGCGCCTATGACCTTCCTCATGAAGTACCCGTCTTCGTACACCTCCTCCACACGACGACGCGCCCGCCCCCAAAGCTCCGCCGCCTCATTTTTCCAGGCGGCATCATGGGCTTCACAGGCCGCCTGGTACCTGGCTTCCTCCTACACCGTCTCCTTCTTGAATGCCACTTGCCTGGCTTTCTGAGCCGGCGGCAGCGACTTCGACAGACAAAGATTGTACTGGCCCCAAAACCAATCCAAAGTTGGGGGGTCCGGTGCAACCTCGTCCGGCGGTGCGTAGGGGTCCTCGTCGCTGCTATTCGAGAGAGCGTCCTCGGGGGGCTGCGACTCCTCGTCGGTGCATGGGCAAACCGGCGGCGCCATGGCAAAGACTTGAGAGAGAGAGGGCGAGCAAGGGGAGGAAGTATATGAGAATGCAGGCAGGACGACGTGAGCAAGGTAGTATTTATTGGCGGCCGGAATCTAGATCGATGGGGACAGTACACACGTCGATCACAGGAATTTACGAGTACTGTAGTTTGAATTACACATGATTCCCGCATCAAAATCCGTGTGTTAACATGATAGCTGATGGTTTCCAATACAGAATCGTGTCTGATTAATGATCCCTGCCACTCACCTACCAAACTTCGAGCCGCGAGATAGAGTGCCAATCGTGTGAGGGCCGGTTGTCTTGCTAGATCTTTACATTTTCTTTTTTGAACACCAGATATTTACATCGTCTGATGATTTTTTAACTCGCACACAAGTACACAAAAATATGATTTTTCAAACCATTATGGTTAGGCGTTGCATGTAGATGTAGTTCAAATTTGAATTACAGTCATTAAATGGCTAGAAAATCACTTAAATGTCTTTAAAAGGTCAACTGAGCCCTAGCATTTTCCAAAATTTCACATTACAGTTGTAGTAGTGCATGTTAGACGTATAAAACAATTGAAGGCCGTAAGAGCAAGCTATCTCCCGTTCGTCATCAAACATGCATTGTTCCCTCTCGAAACCACGAGCCTTCTAGTGAGTTGATCCGGTTTGTGAGGGGTGTGTGTCCAAACTTTCATCAAACATGCCAATTTTTTTACCACATCATCTTGGTGGCATGACATTACATCAACCAAGGTTTCATGTGTTTCTAATTTTTTTAATTTTTTGGAATTAAAATGCCATGTCACTCCATGCATACATATGCATGTGTCCATGTCATGAGACAAATATGTTTGAAAATTCCTTCTAATTTACTGCACATGGAATTAACTCGCACAAAAGTACACAAATATGATTTCTCAAATCGTTATGGTTAGCCGTTGCATGTAGATGTAGTTCAAATTTCAATTACGGTCATTAAATGGCTAGAAAATCACTTAAATGTCTTTAAAAGGTCAAATGACCCCTAGATTTTCCAAAATTTCACATTACAGTTGTAGTAGTGCACATTAAACATAGAAAAAAATTGAAGGCCGTAAGAGGAAGCTATCTCCCGTTCGTCATCAAACATGCATTGTTCCCTCTCTGAACAACGAGCCTTCTAGTGAGTTGCTCCGATTTGTGAGGGATGTGTGTCCAATCTTTCGCCAGACATTCCAATTTTTTACCACATCATCTTGGTGGCCTGACATTACATCAACCAAAGTTTCATGTGTTTCTCATATTTTTTTAATTTTTTGGAATTAAAATGCCAGGTCACTCCAAGTTTAATTGTGTCGTAGCCGTTAGACCAATATGTTTGAAAATTCCTTCCAATTTATGGCACATGGAATTAAATCGCACACAAGTACACAAAATATGAGTTTTCAAACCGTTATGGTTAGCTGTTGCATCTACATGTAGTTCAAATTTCAATTACGGTCATTAAATGGCTAGAAAATCACTTAAATGTCTTAAAAGGTCAAATGACCCCTGAAATTTTCCAAAATTTGACATGATAGTTGTATTAGTACTACAAAATTTCTCGTACATTTAAAACACCATCCTTTGCCACTTTACTCCAAATTCGTCTTTCACAGCTAATAAAAAATATCTACAACATCACACACAGTTGTTTTCTAGGAACCGTTTGCGGTGAAAATATCTGGGTCTATTTAAGTCTCTCTCCTTAAGCTCCGCCGGCTCGTCTACTCCAGTGCCGGCAACCCCCGAATCCATGAATCTCGATCCCCTTTCCCGCATCCCCTTCTTGCAAAGATGGCGCCCTGGAAACGCTTCGTCAAGGCCCGTACGATGGCCGCGTCCCCCCGAGCACCGCCGCCTGCGCCAAGAGCGTGGCCGCCTACGCTAAGAGTGCCACTGCATCCGTATTGAGCGTGGCCGCTTTCGTAGAGAGGGCGTCTGCGGCAACCCACAGGGCAGCTGCAGCAGCCGAGATGGATGCAGCTACTACTGCGACGGCGGCTGCAAACGCCGAGAGCGCTCGAGCTGCTGTCTGTGCCGCCGATGTCGCCCTGGCCCGGGTTGAGGCCATCCTCGCCAAGATCGAGGATGCACACGCCAAGATATTCCAGGCCACCTCGGACTCCAGCATGCAACCCACATCTGAAAAGGCAGCGGTGGCGATGGAGAACCTACTTCCTCATGAGGTCACCGAGCGGGAGGTGCAGATGGAGGAGGCGGTGGAGATCGAGGAGCGTCGGGAGGAGGAGTTGCGCGTGGCCGATGTCGAGGTAGAGAAGAGTCTGTCCATCGAGGAATTGGCGGTGGAGTACCAACGCGAGCTCTGGCACAGCCACTACTACGAGTACTACAACCTTGAGCGCGGCGCCGAGGACGAGTACGAGGACACGATCGACTTCAGCAGGGGGGACATGGAGTCCACCAATGGCGGCATGTCGCCAGGACAAGTCATCGATGTCTCATCTCACACCGGCCATGCGTAAGCCGGCACGGCGGTGGATTTGTTAAAATTATGCGTACTTAGGCTTTGTTTTTAATGCTAGTCTTTTGTCAGAGCAATGTTTAGGTCAACTGGCTCTGTTTAATTACTAAAATTGCTCAATTCAGTTAGTGTGGTCTGTCTATTGTACGCTCTTTGGTGTGCCCAAATTAGCAAGCGATGTTAAATTATGCAATGACATACCCGGGGAAATTTCCAACAAAATTTGAATTATCAAACTCATCCCATGAGCGTAAAGCAGAAGAATCATTTGGGATACACACAATCATTCAAAGTGAATGGTCTGGCGGCACCGCGTGCAAAGCTTCCCTCCAAATTTCTAAAATTTTGGCCTACCGCCAAAATATCTACCCCCGCCCCTCCCCCTTCCCCAACCCCTTTTCTCCCCGACCACAAGTCACATTTCCCATGTTTCCTCCTTCCTAAGCTATAGCCGCTTCCTCGCTCTCGCCATCTCGCATCCTACCGTCGGGGTCGCCATGGTCTTCTTCAAAGACCTCTCCAGCGGTTCCTCCTCTAGCGACGACTCCTTCACCACCCGGGTATGACTCTCTTCCCTCTCTCGGGCTATGACTTGGAATGAAGGATTTTTACTCGGTGATCAATTTGAGTCATTTATTCCTCTTGTAGCTCCCTAGGAACATCAGTGGCAACGAATGGAGTGGGGTGGTTGAAGATCTATCTGCTCATTGTCACCATCAATCTCCATGCGTGGAGCTAGTTGCGTTTGAATCTCTGGACATTGAGAGGAAGTTTCTGGCATGTGCAGAGAAGGTTTGACCCTCTTTGGTTGTTACAAATCATTTGTTAGATGTGATTCAAACACTGTCACGGTCCCAACCCATTCATACCACACCTTCAACCAAACTCATCCTAAGACAATGTCACAATTTGTATCTAGTATCTTATTGTTGCCATCTCATCAGCGGTGCCATTAGAAAATTATTTGGCACCGCTTCAGCAGTTTGTGCATCCAACTTTGGTCCACACATCTGAGCAACCAAGCAGTAAAATACTAAATCTTTATGGCACGAAGGAACTAGGCATCGGAACAACTACGTGCTCCGGAGTCCAGGTCCCTGATTTTTTCCACTGCATCGGCTCGCCAGTGCAGGGCACCGGTGCGAGATGTAGCAATAGTTGTCTCTACCCCAGTTTTGGCATACATAGTGGACAGCCTTAGTGCTATTAGTTCTATGTTACTAAATTTGTGCATGTACACACCTGTTAGTATCAATTTTCTATCATCCAAACATTGTCGCTATGCTATTGTAGTTATATTTACCTTCCTCATAAAATGTTCAATTTGTTATTTATTGTACATGACTAAGAACTTGTAGCGTTGTTGTAGTTAATTATAGCTTCTGATGTTCCAGAATTTGGTTGTTGTCTCAATAGCAGTTAATTCATTTGCACATTGATCTTTTTGAGAAGATATGTCATGATTAACATGTTTCTTCAGTTTTTCAAAATAAGCATTGGTAATTTTGTATGTTGCTATAAACCCATTTCCCCTACAATTGTTACTGATCTACTTTAAAAAATTATGGTGTGAACTGAAGTGTTCTTACTTGGAGTGGGTTCATCAAGAGTGGCCACAATCTTTGAAGATGTGCCCAGCGAAGCTCTGGAGCATGTATAAGGAAGAGAAAAAATGTAGGCTTAGAGAAACTATTGTCAATGCTGAAGAATATTTGAGGATCTAGGATAAAAAGTTCAAGGTGGAGAATGAGCTCAGATTTTTTAAATCAGACTTTGCTAAGATGGTGTTGGCGAAGGAGGAGGCACTTTCCTAGTTGGCCCATGCAAAACAGGTTCTTACTGAACTGAAAGCAGAGGTGCATAAGACGAGCCTGGATGATCTCGATTAGGGAAATGAATATATTGTTCTAATATTGTTCTTATGAAGTTGAACTAGCTATATGTTGTACTGTGTTGTTTTCATATAGCTATCGTACTGTGATGTTATAATATATTTATGTGCCTGATATGAAATTGGCAAACAACTGTTCGATATGAAATGTGAATTTGCGTAATACTTGAATTATTAATTGTAAACTAATAGACGTGCTAAATGTTTCATGGAACTTTGCAAACGGTTCTAGCAGTAAAAGCGCTTGTGATGGATAGCCCAATGCCACACAGTTTTCTTCATCAAATCATGTGTGATGTAGTTATAAAAGCAAACAGTTAACCAAGGCAGAGCGTGTGTGATAGTTACACCTTCCACACATGAGCCTACACGTAAAACTGTGTGGTATGTACATACGAACGGAAACGTTTTCCCTGGATTGACTGTGTGGGATGTACATAAGAACGGAAACGTATTCCTTGGATTGACTGTGTGTGATAAACATACCTACGGAATATATTTTTTCTGGGTTCACCATGTGGGATGTACATACCTATGGAAATGTTTTTTCTAGGATTCACCGTGTGGGATGTACATACCTACAGAAATATTTTTCTGGGATTCACCGTGTCAGATGTACATACCTACGGAAATGTTTTTCTGGGATTCACCGTGTGGGATGTGTTGGGGAACACATATTTCAAAAAAATCCTACGATCACGCAAGATCTATCTAGGAGATGCATAGAAACGAGAGGGGAGAGTGTGTCTACGTACCCTCGTAGATCGAAAGCAGAAGCGTTTAGTAACACTGTTGATGTAGTCGAACGTCTTCGCGATCCAACCGATCAAGTACCAAACGCACAACACCTCCGCGATCTGCACACGTTCAGCTCGGTGACGTCCCTCGAATTCTAGATCCAGCTGAGGCCGAGGGAGAGTTTTGTCAGAACGACGGCGTGGTAACGGTGATGATGAAGTTACCAACGCAGGTCTTCTCCTAAGCACAACGACAATATGACCGAGGTGGAAAACTATGGAGGGGGCACCGCACATGGCAAAAGATCAACTTGTGTGTATATGGGGTGCCCCCTCCCCCGTATATAAAGGAGGGGAGGAGGAGGAGGGCCGGCCACAAGGGGTGCGCCCATAGGGGGGATTCCTACTCCTAGTAGGAGTAGGTATCCCCCTTTCCTAGTCCAAGTAGGAGAAGAAGGAAGGAGAGGAGAGGGAGAAGGAAAGAGGGGGGGGGGCGCCGCCCCCTCCATAGTCCAATGCGGGGAGCGCAGCCTCCCCTTGTGGCCCTTCTCTCCTTTCCACTAAGGCCCATGAAAGCCCAATACTTCCCCTGGTGAATTCCCGTAACTCTCCGGTACTCCGAAAAATACCCGAACCACTCAGAACCTTTTCGATGTCCGAATATAGCCTTCCAATATATCGATCTTTACGTCTCGACCATTTCAAGACTCCTCGTCATGTTCATGATCTTATCCGGGACTCTAAACAAACTCCGGTCATCAAATCACATAACTCATAATACAAGTCGTCATCGAACGTTAAGCGTACGGACCCTACGGGTTCGACAACTATGTAGACATGACCGAGACATATCTTTGGTCAATAACCAATAGCGTAACATGGATGCTCATATTGGCTCCGACATATTCTATGAAGATCTTTATCGGTCAAACCACATAACAATATATGTTGTTCCCTTTGTCATTGGTATGTTACTTGCCCGAGATTCGATCATCGGTATCATCATACCTATTTCAATCTCGTTACCGGGAAGTCTCTTTACTTGTTCTGTAATGCATCATCCCGTAAATAAATCATTAATCACATTGCTTGCAAGGCTTATAGTGATGTGCATTACCGAGAGGGCCCAGAGATACCTCTCTGACAATCGGAGTGACAAATCCAAATCTCGATCTATGCTAACTCAACAAACAGCATCGGAGACACCTGTAGAACATCTTTATAATCACCCAGTTATGTTGTGACATTTGATAGCACACTAAGTGTTCCTCCGGTATTCGGGAGTTGCATAATCTCATAGTCATAGGAAGATGTATAAGTCATGAAGAAAGCAATAGCAATAAACTAAACGATCATAGTGCTAAGCTAACGGATGGGTCTTGTCCAACACATCATTTTCTAATGATGTGATCCCATTCATCAAATGACAACACATGTCTATGGTTAGGAAACATAACCATCTTTGATTCAAGTAGAGGCATACTAGGGACACTCTATTTGTCTATGTATTCACACATGTACTAAGTTTTTGGTTAATACAATTCTAGCATGAATAATAAACATTTATCATGATATAATGAAATATAAATAACAACTTTATTATTGCCTCTAGGGAATATTTCCTTCAGTCTCAGTGGGGACCCCGACTCATAAGTCGTGATCACTGAATGCACGTGTATAGTGATCCCAGAGATCAATGCTCACTGAACACACAGAAGCTGAATAACAAGAGTCTTACATCCATACATACTGTCTTACATAAATTATGACCATTATGGTCGAGTCTTGGGTATAACTTCATAGCGGAAATCTTCGTCGATAACTTGGACCCATGCCATCTGCCTTAACCCTACAGGCATTCTGACTGGGCAGTGTCCTAACTCGCATGTTCGTCACTGAAGTATTCTTCATCATATCCTGTTCTTTCATGCCTAGCCAATAAAATAACTAGTGGCAAGCCAATGAGTACTTTGAATGCACTCGCAAGCAACCCATGTTTTGGCTCAAGATACAACAATGCATGACATAGGTCATTTTTTGCAGAAAGCTAATTTTGTTGTGTTATGACATGTTCAATAACTGGTAAATCATGCCTCGTATGAATTCAAGTAACCATAGGGATTGGTTACAGATATCAACATAAAGGGAGTGGGCTCCAACCCAACTCATCCATGTCAAGTCCTTGGACTTGACCCAAGTATTTCTTCCCACTTATCCAAATACACACACTGGTTTGTAAACATGTGGACGTAGCCCAAGAGCGGTTGCCCAACTGTCCTTGACCGTGGACACGGCTATTCGAATAGTTTTACACTCTGCAGAGGTTGCACACTTTACCCACAAGATCCAGGGAACTTCCATGTCATCCACGACCCGCGGTACCTCAAGTACCCGGGGTAAGCACCCGATCATTACCTTTCCCTAGACGACACTAACATAGAGTCCACTCGATTGGTAGCAACCCCTGTGCCCAACATTTCTCATCTTAAGAATTTGGAGCTACGCTGCCATATTCATCTCATACCACAAGCACGGGGTACCAACGGTGTGTCCGGTGCCCTGTAAAAACATTCATGGCCGCCCTACCTGGCACGACCCCATCCCGAGAGAGCGCAACAATGAATCTCTCGTCACTAGTAATGCAGGCTCCAAGCTAGTATCGGCCTAGGTAATCAATAATGCCCTTTCCCATATAAGGGTAGAGTGGTTGCGCATGTAAGGTTGGAATAACGGTCGCAACTTAAACCAATCCATTTTGGAAAACAACACACACACTTGCCTCGGTACACCACTTCGTCATCAAGTGGATACCCAACTCATTATCTCCCTCGGGCATAAGTGGCACCCGATGGGGTTTTCGAAAAGTTTTTGAAAACAATCTTTCTTCCATCACCATGCATATACCCAACCCATTTGCGTAGCAGCTACTTAGCATCCTAACTACACCCACTCGCATAACCCTCATAGAAAGGTAGGGTGATGCATCATGCAGGTGTCAACGAGAAAAGCAATGGATGCAAACCACCTCAAGCGGTCACCATTTTATCATGAGTTCGATACAAGTAATGAAAGTGCCATATGACATGCATAAAAAGGGTTTCTTAGACATGGTCAAAGGGCTGCTTGCCTGGTTCATCAGAGTCTTCAAATCTTCTGGTCCATCTCCGAGTACATCTTCTACTTCGTCAACTAACGTCGAAAACAATCATAGTAAGCAACACAACAAGGTAGAAAATAAAAGTGCTCTAAAAATATTAATTTGACTTTTCTAGGACATCTCTGGTTATATGAAAAATAACCAGAGTGGTTTCATTGGGATGGGGTCAGTGGATATTCCTGAACATTTCAATATGATGGAATCAAGGGATTTGTGGATTTGCAAGAAGTGTATAGAAATATATTTTTGAGAAATGAGCAGAGGCACCCATTTAACAAAGGATTATTTTAGAAGCATCTAGGATTTGGTTTCACTGGATTTGGAGTCAAAATGAATATTCTATGGATTTGCAAAGTTTACAAATATGAAGAAATGGCTCATTTTGTGTGGTACAGAAAGTATTAAGAAAAATGTTCATAAACTAGGTTATGAACTTAGAAGCATCTAGGAATTTTAATCATGGCATTTGGATCAAATTCGATTCTCTATGATTTTCTAAAGTTCATCACAGAAATGGAAAATGGGATTTTATTTAATTTGTGTGAGGAAAATTGTTCTGGAAAAATGTGCATGTTGCACCAAAACATAGATCATGATTTGTGGAGTCACCAGAAATTTGAATCACTAGATTTGGAGTGCTTTTGAATATTTGGGAGATTTTACAAGTTTCTGGAAAAAGAAAAAGACAAAGGAAGGGGGGTTTTATACCTATACTGTGCACTGGGTGCAGCATAGCGCCGCAGCGCACTGGGCCGGCCCAGCGGATGACAGGGCGACGTCGAAGTTGCCTTCGCGCAGTACGCTTCTAAGCGAGGGAAGCGGATCCACTAGGGCCGTATCCACTTAAACGGACGGGCCCGCCTGCTGGGTCGGTGACGTGCGGGCCCCAGTAGCAGGTCGTCTTCCACCTCCCGCACGCGCTCTGGCCGCGGGGAGGAGCGACTCCCACTGGCGATTGTCGGGGCCACAGAGCGTCTCCGGCGATGCTCCGCCCACCAGCGTGCTTAGGAAGCCACGCCGGACCCATCCATGTGCTTCACGCACACCGGGGAGGGCTGTTGCGGCGATGGCTCGAGTGGCCGCAGAGGAAGCCGTCGGCGAGGTTCGACACAGCGGGGCAGGCACGGGAAGGAGGAAATGGGGTGTGAGGCGAGTAGGCGGTGGTGGTGAGGAGGCAATGGAATGGCGAGGGAGAGAAGAGAGGCTCGGGATAGCCCGAATTTAGCATGGGGCCAGCGGCGGTTCTCCGTCCATGGAGGGCGATGGAGGGCACGAGGAGGGAAGTGGGTCGGTCCAGGGGGTACACGGGAGGGAGAGAGAGCCAAAGGAGTAGAGAGGGGGCTCGGGGGTGGCCCTAAATAGAAGGGGGCGAGGTGCACCGTGGGGTCGTGCGCCGGCGAGGCCATAGCCATTGCTGGAGTCGACGGGAGGGCTTGGCTTCAAGTCGGGGGTCTTGCTGGGCGTGTTCTACGGCCAGGGAAAGAGAGAGGGAGAGAGGAGCGAGTGCGAGGCGGGCCAGGGATGCGGGCGGCGATTGGTGGATGCGGGCGGCGCTCGGGCATGTGTCGCGGGGGTGAGAGAGAGGGGAGAGGAGGAGGCCTCCATGGCTGTCGTGTTGCGGACGTCGAGGACCTCGACTGGTGCAAGGGGGAGGCTCGAGGTGGTCAGGGGCGCGGTGTCAACGGTCGGGAGCGCGATGACATGCTCCAGAGCGCGTCTTTGGCCGGGGTCCGCGGCTTTTCTCGCGCACCAGCGTGTCCACTTGTGTCTGGCAGCTGCAGGGGGTATGGGCGAAGGCAGTGGGGAGCCTCGGATGCCCTGAAAAGCCGGAGGGAGAGAGAGGAGCTGAGAGAGAGAGGCAAGGTTGCTGTCCATAGAAGAAAAATGGGGTTTCACCCCCCTCAATCATTGCCCCTTGGGCTGGAAAACTTATGGGAGGTTAAAAGGGACTAGATTAGGGTGTGGGTGGAGTTTCATCTCATGGAGATTAGTGGAAGGGGTTGAAACATGGAGTTTTAAATTTTGTCAGAAGGTGTTTGATGGTGGTTTGTGAAAGCAAATGCATTCTCCTTGCCATCATATTTAACAAGAGTGAGTGGCATCACATAACAGTAGTGGCCACCAATTTTGAGGTCAAGTGGAGAAAGTGGCCAATGCAACTTTTGTAAACCCTAGATATCAACAGAAATGACTTTACCAAGATTTAGTCATGCAAATCTATTCTCCTTGATGCACCACTTGGTGTAGTGTCATCATTTGAGGATTTGAACATGTCCACAAAAATTTAGATCAAAAGGACACACTTGGCAATGTAGAGTTGTTCAAATTTGGTTCTGGACAGAAAGGATTTTAGAACACTTTGATCATGATATCCTTCTCTCCACCTTGTGCGATTTTTCCTAGATGCATTATTACACCATTTCAGCATGTGCACCAAGTTTGAGAGCATTTGGACATGTTTGGCAGTGCAAAGTTGTTCAAACTTGAAAAAGGACATAAATGGTTTTGAGAGGGTTTGGTGGGGCTATATTGTTCTCCGTGACATGATACATGGCAATATCATCAAGCTGGACATTTTTGACAAGGTAGAATTTTCCTGGATTTAATGGAGAACATTTCCTGTGTAAATATTTCAAAAGCTTGAAATATCCAGAAAGGTTTTTGAGGTATTTGACCATTAATTTGAACATGACCATGTGTTGAAACTCTTATATATGGAAAATACATGTCCACTGAGTTTCCCTGATTTTTCCCAAATATTTTTGAAGCTTTAAAATAATTTTAACCTATTAAAGACCATTTCTGGACTTAAGAAAAAGCCTTTAAATAAAATAGGAGAATAATTTTAAAAATTATATTTTTGTGGTTTCTGGGTGTCCTATATCTAATAGGAGTCAAATATATTTTTAGAAAGATTTTTACTGCCCTTAATTAAGTACTTGCAGTGCAAATCTCAATTCAGGGGTTTTTGGAAAACTAATTTTTGAAAATACTATTTGGCCAAATTATTTTTGTAAGCAATTATTTTTATATCCTATACACATGGCATGATCATTTGTCAAGGTTTTGGATCAAGGAGAAGGGGTATAAGAGTTGGAGGATTTATTTCATTTTTAGAGCACTTGCAAACAGCAGTCAAACATTCAATCAAAGCAAAGACAAAACACTCAAAAGTTTTTGTCAAACCACATTTTATCATGATTTATTACCTTAAGTGTTGTGGCATGAAAATCAGGGTGTGACAGACCTACCCCCCTTACAAGAATCTCGTCCCCGAGATTCCCAGACTAGGCGCAGAAAGGGATACAGAAACTTGGATCTTGGGTAGTCTTCAAATCCTCATGTTGCTTCTGCTTCCGTGTGGTGCTCCATTGAAATTGAAGTACTTGATGGTGTGGCTTCGGGTATGACGTTCTTCTTGATCCAGGTTGCTAATGGGTAGATCGCGATAGGTTAGATTGGGCTAGGGTCGATGGCTCGATGGTCAATGCCCTCGTAGAGATCGGGTTAGTTAGGGAGTTGAAAACACTTCCATGGGTGTGTCGCATGGAAAACGCTGTGCACAATGGGTAACTTAGGTGGTAACTCCAGCTGGTAGCCGTCTACTCTTCGTCTCGAAGTGATCTTGGGGAGGGCCAATAAATCTTGGTGTGAGCTTCCCTTTGACATGGAAATGCTTGGTTCCTTTGAGAGGACTGGCTTGCAGATACAAATGGTCTTCGACGCGGAAGTTTACTTCTTGACGAAGGTGGTTGTTATAGTTCTTCCTTCTTGACTTGGCGGTCTTCAAATGTTCCTGGACCAGCTGAACGGCCCTTCTTCCGTCTTTGGGTAGACAAGTAGGTCACCAAATAATGATGACAACTATCTTGCCTAAGTACTCCATGGAGACTTTGTTCACGGGGTACATAAAGTAAGCTGGGGGATTGGTGGTGGTCACGGTTGAGTGTTGGCCAAGGTCTCCTCGGTCTAGAGCCCAAGCTTGAGGTCATGATATGATCATGTTGTGGTTTGGTAAGGCTTAAGGGTTTCAAGGATTCTAGGATGCGAGTGAACATTTATCATCTTATCCTTCAACACAATTCCTGAGATGCCAATTGTTTTATCTAGTCCTCCAAACAGATCACCTTTTACCACCGAAAGTACCAACTCGTGTAGGTCAACTTCAATCATTACTCATGCTATTATTATCCTCAGGACCCCCGAGAGGAGGTTTTAACAGAATTATACATGTCTACGGTCCCCAAAGTCATATGTATGGCTACCCCTAAGAATCCATGGGTAGGGCATACAAGCTGCTAAGCTTGAGTTGAACGTGACAATTCAAGTGCTCATCCTATTCTCCCAAGGTCTAAGATAAAGCATCTCTATCCTAAGGAAACACGTCGTAAGCCACTCCAAAATCTTGTTTCCTTCCTATGAATCAACTCCAACAACCCGTTAACTTCCATTAATCACTACATAATCCCTTAATTCTACAAATCCAATGTCTATGGTGTTCCACATGATCTCCTAAAGTCCCTATAATCCCCAAATACTTGAAAGGGATACCCTACTGTAGTTAGTCCACCAATTTCCATTATCATGGTCAGGTAAACTCCAAGGTCAAGCTTATATCAACTACGACAATTAATCCAATCTCCTAGTTTATCGTCCACCGAGAAACATGGTATCATGATCGGGATCATCAGTCTAAATCCAATTTACTCTGAACCATGTAGACTCACTTCAGCATCTATACTAGGATCACCTATTTAAATCCAGATATCCTGTTCAACGAGAATTCCTACATGTTTCCCTCAAGTTATTATCGTAACGTCAGCTATCTCCTATCAATGTCCCTTGGCTAAGTCTAATCCTTATGCTTCCAAGAATTTCAGCCTGCGACCATAATTATCCTTCTAAATCCAATTTACCCAAGGGTATTGAAAGCTATGGTAATCTATAATCATGATCCCTCCAAGTTCATCTACCAACATGAAAGCCTTATAATCCACCAAAGAGTCTCAGATAATTCCTCAAAGTCATTGGTATAAACTCATCAAGTCATTTGCACTCTATTCCTATATCCTCAAACTGGTCTTCCCTATGGCATCGTCAGTTCTGGTGCTATATTAGGATGATAATGTGCTTGTTCACTATGTCCACTAGTTCCATAATGAACCCGGTGGGAAGCAAGGGTTACTGAGGCTTCACTAGTTCCCTTGCAATTTGTAGGTTAAGCACACGGTTAAGAATTCGAGCTAGGGTATCTCGTGAAGTCTCGAAAGGTCTAGGGATGGGTTTCTAGTCTGGAGGGTTAAACATAACTCTATAAGGTTGCACCTGGTTGAGGAGGCGGTAGCAAAAAGTCTTCATTGCTAGTTGGTTGCCGAGGTAGAATCCTTGGTGTATCTTGTCTTGCCGGTCTTCAGTTGAGGAGAGAGATGAGAGGGAAAATAGCATAGAGGAGGGGAATGCAAAAAAGGGGGATCTATAATGCAAGTGCAAACAAACAGGTGCAAAATGGGCCAAACCAAAGAAACAAGGTAAGGGAGGTGATATAGTCGTGTACTTGTTGCCTAGGACAAAAGTGCGACCTATATCAAAACACAAACAAATAAAAAACAAGCAACACACAATCATGGTTCTATTCAAACCATCATACGGACTCGACTGCGCATAGGGTGTACACGACTCATCCTACCCTAGGGGTTCTTGGATTCAGTAGTTGTGCTTTGCTCCGTGCCTCGTGCAATCTTCTGGGTTTTCCTCAGGTGTTGCTACATCTCTTGTAGTTATTCAATGAAACAATTCGGGTTGAGCCTGAAGATTCTTCAACAACTTCTCGCCTGTTGAAGTGATGGGGTGAAGGTGGCTCCTCGTAGCAGGCATTGACTCCGTCTTCTGTTGTCTGCTTAATCATGATGATCCCTTTTTGTATTCTAAGGCGTCGATGGTACCAAGTAGGTAATCCTTTATGCAATGACATTAACAAGGCATAGTAGAGGTCCAACATGTCGGCTACGCTGATGACAACATCGACACCAAGAGCAGGGGATGAGGAGAACCATTTTCCTGCTCACTATAGTGAGGCGGACCAAATGGCGAGGTTATCATCCACCGATGGTTGCCGATACAACAACGGTAAGGACATGATTGCTCTATTAGCGATGTATATCATGATCCTGCATATCTTACACCTTGATCGTCATTGGATTAGGTTGCATCATCCTGGGGAAAGTTCAAAGGTGTCACCATCTTCTGGGTCTTGGTTTCCTCAATCATTGAGAAGGCATTTTCCATCTTGTCATGGTGTCGCCAAGCTTGTGTTCAGAAGGTGTGGGTGAATGTCTGGCAAGACGTCTTCTTCTCGGTTACCCATGAGGATTACAGGGAATCTAGTGGTCAGGGGCTTAAAGGTACTAGCGACAATTTGCTAAAGTTTTGAAGGGGAAGATATCAACAAGGAAAATATATCTTGGTTTTTGAAAAACTCAGAAGGGAAGAGAAGCGTAGATAGTTTTTCAAAGTTAGTAATAGTTTTGAAAATAGTTTTAACCTAACTAACGACCATGCTAACTAAGGCTTCCTACAGTCAGGATGGCTCTGATACCAGCTCTGTGGGGACCCCGACTCATAAGTCGTGATCACCGAATGCACGTTTACGGTGATCCCAGAGATCAATGCTCACGGAACACACAGAAGCTGAATAACAAGAGTCTTACATCCATACATACCGTCTTACATAAATTATGACCATTATGGTCGAGTCTTGAGTATAACCGCGCAGCGGAAATCTTCGTCGATAACTTGGACCCATGCCATCTGCCTTAACCCTACAGGCATTTGGACTGGGAAGCGTCCTAGCTCGCATGTTCGTCACCGAAGTATTCTTCATCATATCATGTTCTTTCATGCGTGGCCAATAAAATAACCAGTGGCAAGCCAATGAGTACTTTGAATGTACTCGCAAGCAACTCATGTTTTGGCTCAAGATACAACAATGCATGGCATAGGTAAATTTTTGTAGAAAGCTCATTTTGTTGTGTTATGACATGTTCAATAACTGGTAAACCATGCCTCGTATGAATTCAAGTAACCATAGGGACTGGTTATAGATATCAACATAAAGGGAGCGGGCTCCAACCCAACTCATCCATGTCAACCTTGGACTTGACCCAAATAGTTCTTCCCACTTATCCAAACACACACACTGGTTTGTAAACATGTGGACATAGCCCAAGAGCGGTTACCCAACTGTCCTTGACCGTGGACACGTCTATTCGAATAGTTTTACACTCTGCAGAGGTTGCACACTTTACCCACAAGATCCGAGGAACTTCCGAGTCATCCACGACCCGCGGTACCTCAAGTACCCGGGGTAAGCACCCGATCATTACCTTTCCCTAGACGACACTAACATAGAGTCCACTCGGTTGGTAGCAACCCTCGTGCCCAACATTTCTCATCTTAAGAATTTGGAGCCACGCTCCCATATTCATCTCATACCACAAGCACGGGGTACCAACGGTGTGTCCGGTGCCCTATAAAAACAGTGATGGCCGCCCTACCTGACACGACCCCGTCCCGAGAGAGCACAACAATGACTCTCCCATCACTAGTAATGCGGGCTCCAAGCTAGTATCGGCCTAGGTAATCAATAATGCCCTTTCCCATATAAGGGTAGAGTGGTTGCGCATGTAAGGTTGGAATAACGGTCGCAACTTAAACCAATCCATTTTGGAAAACAACACACACACTTGCCTCGGTACACCACTTCGTCATCAAGTGGATACCCAACTCATTATCTCCCTCGGGCATAAGTGCCACCCGATGGGGTTTTCGAAAAGTTTTTGAAAACAATCTTTCTTCCATCACCATGCATATACCCAACCCATTTGCGTAGCAGCTACTTAGCATCCTAACTACACCCACTCGCATAACCCTCATAGAAAGGTAGGGTGATGCATCATGCAGGTGTCAACGAGAAAAGCAATGGATGCAAACCACCTCAAGCGGTCACCATTTTATCATGAGTTCGATACAAGTAATGAAAGTGCCATATGACATGCATAAAAAGGGTTTCTTAGACATGGTCAAAGGGCTGCTTGCCTGGTTCATCAGAGTCTTCAAATCTTCTGGTCCATCTCCGAGTATATCTTCTACTTCGTCAACTAACGTCGGAAACAATCATAGTAAGCAACACAACAAGGTAGAAAATAAAATTGCTCTAAAAATATTAATTTGACTTTTCTAGGACATCTCTGGTTATATGAAACATAACCAGAGTGGTTTCATTGGGATGGGGTCAGTGGATATTCCTGAACATTTCAATATGATGGAATCAAGGGATTTGTGGATTTGCAAGAAGTGTACAGAAATATATTTTTGAAAAATGAGCAGAGGCACCCATTTAACAAAGGATTATTTTAGAAGCATCTAGGAATTGGTTTCACTGGATTTGGAGTCAAAATGAATATTCTATGGATTTGCAAAGTTTACAAATATGAAGAAATGGCTCATTATTTTGTGTGGTGCAGAAAGTATTAAGAAAAATGTTAATAAACTAGGTTATGAACTTAGAATCATCTATGAATTTGAATCATGGCATTTGGATCAAATTTGAGTTCTCTGTGATTTTCTAAAGTTCATCACAGAAATGGAAAATGGGATTTTATTTAATTTGTGTGAGGAAAGTTGTTCTAGAAAAATGTGCATGTTGCACCAAAACGTAGACCATGATTTATGGAGTCACCAGAAATTTGAATCACTAGATTTGGAGTGAATTTGAATATTTGGGAGATTTTACAAGTTTCTAGAAAAAGAAAAAAGACAAAGGAAGGGGGGTTATACCTATACTGTGCACTGGGTGCAGCATAGCGCCGCAGCGCACTAGGCCGGCCCAGCGGACGACAGGGCGATGTCGAAGGCGCCTTCGCGCAGTACACTTCTGCGCGGGGGAAGCGGATCCGCTGGAGCCGTATCCACTTAAACGGACGGGCCCGCCTGCTGGGTTGATGACGTGCGGGCCCCAGCGGCAGGTCGTCTTCCACCTCCCGCGCGCGCTCTGGCTGCGGGGAGGAGCAGCTCCCGCCGGTGATTGCTGGGGCTATAGAGCGTCTCCCGGTGACGCTCCGCCCACCAGCGTGCTCAGGAAGCCACGCCGCACCCATCCATGTGCTTCACGCACACTGGGGAGGGCTGTTGCGGCGCTGGCTCGAGTGACCGCGAAGGAAGCCGTTGGCGAGCAATGAGTATAATCCTCAGATCACGGACCTAGTCCGCATCATTGCTACTATCATCTTTCAACATAGTTTTTCTCTAGGAACATATTAAAAATAAACGGGGAGCTATATCACGAGCTATTGATCTACAACATAGATATGCTAATACTATCAGGACTAAGTTCATGATAAATTGAAGTTCAATTAATCATATTACTTAAGAACTCCCACTTAGATAGACATCACTCTAGTCATCCAAATGATCACATGATCCATATCAACTAAACCATGTCCGATCATCACGTGAGATGGAGAAGTTTTCAATGGTGAACATCACTATGTTGATCATATCTACTATATGATCTCAGTGTTCCGAAGTCATATCTGCATATGCTAGGATCGTCAAGTTTAACCCGAGTACTATGCGTGTGCAAAACTGACTTGCACCCGTTGTATGTGAATGTAGAGCTTATCACACCCGATCATCACGTGGTGTCTCAGAACGAAGAACCGTCGCAACGGTGCATACTCAGGGAGAACATGTAACACCCCGGATATGACTTTCCCAATATGTATTCCAACTCTTGTCGTTTCCGGCGTTAAGTTATTTTATTTTCTCGGGTTCGGGTTTTTATCTCCGTGTGTTGTTATCATTGTCATGCATCTCATATTATGTCATCATGTGCATTGCATTTGCATACGTGTTCATCTCATGCATTCGAGCATTTTCCCCGTTGTCCGTTTTGCATTCTGGCGCTTCGTTCTCCTCCGGTGGTAATTTCTACCTTTCTTTCGTGTGTGGGGATTAAACATTTCCGTATTGCACCGCGACTTTCCAAGCGGCCTTGGTTTACTACCGGTAGACCGCCTATAAAGTTTCATACCATTTGGACTTCGTTTGATACTCCAACGATTAACCGAGGGACCGGAAAGGCCTTGTTTGTGTTGCAGCCCAACACCTCTCCAAGTTGGCCCAAAACCCACCAAAACCCTCTCCATCATCTAGAGCGTTCGACCACGATTGCGTGGCCGAAAACCGCACCTCATTTGGACTCTCCTAGCTCCCTCTATGCCTATATAAAGAACCCCTTATAAAAATCCCGGATCCCCTCCATCCCTAACCTCAGATCCATCTCCACCCGCCGCCGCCGGACAAAACCGCCACCGACGGACACGTCCGGTCTGCCCCGCCGCTGCCACGTGGCCCTCTCCCGTTGGCCGCTGCCCGACGCCCACTCCGCCGCTGCCGCGGCCCGCGGAAGCCCGCGGCCGGCCCTCCTCCACCGCCTCCCGGGCCGCGCCTCCACCGCCTCCCGGGCCGCGCCTCCACCGCGCCCCGCACCGCTCCTCTCCTCCACGCGCTGCCCGAGTCCGCGGGCGCCGCCCTGCCTTGCCTCGTGGGTGGCCGCCCCGCCACTCAACGCCGGCCGCCGTGCCGCCTCGCCCGTCGGCCGCCTCGCCGGCCACCGCGCGCCCGGCCGCCGCCGACCCCGCCGACCTTGTCGCCGGCGCCTCCCCGGCCGGCCACTCCGTCCCGGTCTCCTTCCTCTACTCTGGAGAGCTTCCTCCCTCTGGTGAACAGTGATCCCGGCGAACCTCGTAAAGCGCGCCCGGCTGGATCTAGATCTGGGATATTTGCCTCGGTTGACTTTTTGCCCTGAAACCCTAATTATCTTGCCATGTTCATCGCATCGTAACTTTGCATCCGTAGCTCTGCTTTGGGCATATAGCATATCAAAATGTTCGCCTCAGAGAGTACATCATTTCATTCCATTGCATCATTTTCATTTGAGTTCATATTGATGCCCGAAATGCTGTTAGAAGAGGGCTACTTGAGATAATTGTCAGATCTGCTACTCCCTTTAGATATTTGTCATTTTTGCCATGATTATTGTGTGCATGATATGCCTATGAGCACTACATATGTTTTGTTAAGGGTTTTGCCATCTTTCCAGAGGTGCAACCCGTGTATTTTTGTGATGTGTGTGGTGACTAGCACAAACTTGCAAAGTGGGGCACTTGGTAATGCTGATTTTAGGGACTTAGCAATTCCACTAAGTCCTTGACCTGTTTATCTCATATGGCCATATGTTCATGTTGTTTCCTAGTGATCCGTGCCTCTTTTGAGGATGATCAGTAAGGATGTTTTGTTAATCTTGTAGTGCTCTATCCATCCATGTCTTTGTTTGCAATTATGGAGCACCCTAGCTTGAGTCAATCGAGCTCTACTTTTGCTACTTCGTGAATCTGGGCAGATTGTCTACTTGTTAGCGATTTTGCCGATGACATTATAGTTGATCCGTGCATGCTATGCTATTGTTCTTGCCATGTCTAGCTTGCATTTTATGTATTCTTGATGGGTGTATGCTTAGCTTGCCATGACTTGCTCTGTGGTGAGTGCATCGAGCTCGTAAACATGCCTACTTGATATCTGTTTTCAGCATGCTCCAGTTTTCACAAAGTCTGAGAACCGATTATGTTTTTGCCATGTTCACATGCTTGCAATTGTATTTTCTGATCCCTTTTGGCTCAAGGTCACTAAGGGACTTTTGTTAAGCTCTTTGAGTAGCTGCATGCCATGCTTTACTTTGCCATGTTCAGGTCCTGTAGCATGTAGTATTGTTGCTCCGAAGAGTGCTACCTGATCTGAAATTCCAGACAAGTGTTAATTTCACTAAGTCTGAAATCTGTTTGCCATATGAATTTTTGCCATGCTTGTTTGAACCTGTTAAATGATGATTTGGCCGTAGCTCAATGCTAGACTTTTGTTAAGTATCATGAATGCATCCCTGCCATGTATTTTGTTGTCATGTTTGGATGCTGTAGCATGTTCATCTCATTGCATTTAGATGGCTACTTGCTATAGATCGCAGACCGGTGTCATATATGATTTGCTTGCCATTTCCAAACCGTAACTCCGATTCCGGCGTTCTTTATATCATTTTCAAGCTATTTCATCTCATCTTTCCAGTGGCACACTTGGATTCCTATGTTGAGGCCAGGTTCATGCATTCCTTGTCACATCTTGCATATGCATCCCGCATCGCATCCCGCATAGCATACCATCCTTGCATCATATTGTTTGATCCTTGCACATGGTTGATTGTGTCCTTGTTGCTTGTTTGTCTTGTTTGGGTAGAGACGGGAGACAAGTTCGCTAACGAGGAGCTCGTTGAGTTTGCTTTCGAGGATCCAGTCAACTCTGACAACTTTGCAGGCAAGATGATCATACCCTTGAAATCACTACTATCTTTGCTATGCTAGATTGCTCGCTCTTTTGCTATGCCAATGCTATGATGCCTACCACTTGCTTTCAAGCCTCCCAAATTGCCATGTCAAACCTCTAACCCACCATGTCCTAGCAAACCGTTGATTGGCTATGTTACCGCTTTGCTCAGCCCCTCTTATAGCGTTGCTAGTTGCAGGTGAAGATTGGAGGCCCTTCCTTGTTGGAACATTTATTTACTTGTTGGGATATCATTATATTGCCATGTTATCTTAATGCATCTATATACTTGGTAAAGGGTGGAAGGCTCGGCCTCTCGCCTAGTGTTTTGTTCCACTCTTGCCGCCCTAGTTTCCGGCATATCGGTGTTATGTTCCCGGATTTTGCGTTCCTTACGCGGCTGGGTTATAATGGGAACCCCTTGATAGTTCGCCTTGATTAAAGCTTTTCCAGCAATGCCCAACCTTGGTTTTACCATTTGCGACCTAGCCTTTTTTCCCTTGGGTTTCTGGAGCCCGAGGGTCATCTTATTTTAGCCCCCCCTGGGCCAGTGCTCCTCTGAGTGTTGGTCCAAACTAGAGTCCTGTGCAGCGCTCCCTCGGGGATACTTGAGGTTTGGTTTTAGTTGTATGGAGAGCTCATCTGAGTGTGCCCTGAGAACGAGATATGTGCAGCTCCTATCAGGATTTGTCGGCACATTCGGGCGGTGTTGCTGGTCTTGTTTTAACCTGTCGAAGTGTCTTGAAGAACCGAGATACCGAGTCTGATCGGAACGTCTTGGGAGGAGGTCTATTCCTTCGTTGACCGTGAGAGCTTGTCATGGGCTAAGTTGGGACTCCCCTGCAGGGTTTTGAACTTTCGAAAGCCGTGCCCGTGGTTATGGGCAGATGGGAATTTGTTAATGTCCGGTTGTAGATAACTTGAACCTTAACTTAATTAAAATGAATCAACAGTGTGAGTTTCCGTGATGGTCTCTTCTCGGCGGAGTCCGGGAACACGGTGTTGGAGTAATGTTTGCGCAGGTTGCTCTCTAGTTTCTCGCTTGCGCTTTGCCTCCTCTTCTCGCTCTCTTTTGCGAATAGGATAGCCACCATATTTGCTAGTCGCTTGCTGCAGTTCCACATATTTACCTGGCCTTACCTATAAGCTTAAATAGTCTTGATGTGAGGGTGCGAGATTGCTGAGTCCCTGTGGCTCACAGATTACTATTACACCAGATGCAGGGCCTAATGTTTCCACTACAGATGACGCGCTTGAGCTCAAGTGGGAGTTCGACGAAGACTCTCAACGATACTATGTTTCCTTTCCTGATGATCAGTAGTGGTGCCCAGTTGGGGGTGATCGGGACCGTGTCGCATGTTGGGTTATCTTTTATTTTGGCGCCGTAGTCGGGCCATGAGTGTTTGGATGATGTAATGTTATTTATGTACCTTGATTGACGTGGCGAGTGTAAGCCAACTATGTTATCTCCCCTTTATTATTTATATTACATGGGATGTTGTGAAGATTGCCTTACTTGCGACATATGCCTTCAATGCGATTATGCCTCTAAGTCGTGCCTCGACACGTGGGAGATATAGTCGCATCGAGGGTGTTACAAGTTGGTAATCAGAGCCTTCCCCGACCTTAGGAGCCCCATTGCTTGATCGTTATTAGCAGCCGAGTCGTGTCTAGAAAAATGTTTTGAGTCATTTAGGAATTATATATCGGAGAGTTTAGGAATTCTTTTTACTTCCCAGTCTCCTCATCGCTCTGGTAAGGCATCCTGACGTAGAGTTTTGACTATTCTCTTCTCAAATTTCACAAAAAAAAATTTAGGATCAAGCGGGTATGTTGGAATCGTTCCGATGGTTTTATGATGAGAACATTTTCTTGGTGCCTCCTGTGAGGGGTTTTGTGGAAGTGTCCCGGGGAGTTGAGCTCTGAGGTGTTGTCGTCATAATTTTATCGTTGCAGTTCTGGAATACCTGAGTTTAGTACGCCGACATCGAAAATCTCTTTTATGCAGTTCGTTGGTGAGATAACCTCGACGCCACCCAATACTGGGGTGGGAGTTCGGGAGTATCGCCATAACTTGTATAACGGATGCTTTTTGAAGGTTGAGGTAGATGGTTTCCAAAAATTTTCTTGGTTATGTGTTGAAGGATGGATACAGCTGGATGTAGGATTTGCTAGAATTGGGTGAGATATTATGCTTCCCCTGTATCCCCAACACCTGATTGCATAACCGGAAAGGTTCGGGAGTTTCATAGGTGGGAATTCTAGTAGCTCTAGTTCTTCTTCCATGGATAGTTGGTTTGAGATTGGGACTTCTTACCGATTATTCGTTCTTGATCCGTACCTTGTTGATTTATTTCTCTACCTTAATTCTAGGTGGCTTCTCAATTTATGGATATGTGACCATTTCAAGAGGAATGCATTCGTTCATTTTGTTCGGATGTGAAGACTATATGTTGCAATTTTCATTCCATTGGATTCAGCTTTAATATTTTTCTATCAATGTGCTAATGGATGTCAACCTCTTCAGGATGGCTCCTCCAACGCGCACGACTCCGAATCCTGATCCGCCACCACCTCCACCTCCTCCGGAGGCATGGCAAGCTGTGATGGCCGCAACCAATGCAAACACACAGTTGATCATGCAAATTCTTCAAGAGCGCAATCAAGGCAACCAAGGGAACTAAGGCAACAATCAGAATCACTCTGCTACACTCAACCAGTTCTTTGCTAACAGGCCAAAGACTTTCAGCAATTGTGTTGAGGCAACCGATGCTGACAATTGGCTTGTGGATCTGTGCAAGCATTTCGAGTGCAGTAATGTCAGGCCTGAGGACTTCGTCAAGTTCGCTTCCTTCCAACTCAAAGATCAAGCTGCAGAATGGTTCCAGCAGTACAAGGATTCCAGAGGTGGACGTGTTATCACTTGGGATGAATTCCGTCAAGATTTCAGAGCTCACCATATTCCCCAGAGCGTGGTTGAAAGCAAGCGTGAGGAATTCCGCAACCTGAAGCAAGGCTCTTTGTCTGTCTATGACTACAATAAGTTGTTTCAGAAGCTCGCCCGCTTTGCCAAGCAGGACGTACCCGATGAGAAGAGCATGATATACCAGTTCAGGGGGTCTCAGAGAAGAAATCCAGCTAGCTCTTGTCCTCTTTGAGCCCTTGAGGTACGATGAGTTCTACAACATGGCATTGAAGCAAGAGGCTGCTCAATTGAGGTGTGATGCTTCCAAGAAGCGAGTCAGAGATGTTACTCCTTCTTCCTCTACTCAAGTGGCCAAGCAGCAGAAGTATTGGCTTCCTCCTCCTCCGTTCCGTCAGCCGTATCAGCAGAAGAGCAAAGGTGGCAGTGGATCTTCCCACCCACCCAACCCTGGCTTTCAGAACAAGACTTCGTCTCAAGCTCCAAGATCGAGTGCTCCGTATCACCGTCCACTTTCAGAGGTCACGTGCAATAAGTGCCAACAGAAGGGTCACTATGCCAACAAGTGTTTCAACCAGAGGCGTCTTCCCCCTCCAACTCCTGTCAGATCGGCAAGTACAGCTATGGTCAAGCATAACCCCAAGCACACCAAGGTCAACTTGATGAATGCAGCTCAGGCAGAGGATTCGTCAGATGTCATCATGGGTAACCTTCCAGTTAACGATATTCCTGCAAAAGTTCTTTTTGACACTGGTGCATCGCATTGTTTCATTTCCAAACCTTTTGCATTGAAGTATGAGTGCGACTATCAGTATCTGAAAAATTCTTTGCAAATTGTGTCACCGGGCAAGCAAATGACAGCTAATTTCTGCGTCCCGGATATTACTATCACGTTGGGCGACTACAAATTTCTAGCTTCTCCTATTGTTCTGGGTGATTCGGATATTGATCTTATTCTCGGAATGGATTGGCTTTCTAAGCACAAGGCGCATCTTGATTGTGCAGCCAGGCAGATTCAATTGACTCATTCGTCTGAGGATGTAATTGTCTTTGCGGCTCGTGATGATACTATCCGTCTGTTTTCTCTCAATGAGAAGGGTGAACTGGATGCTATCTCGCAAATTCCAGTCATTTGCGAATACCAAGACGTCTTTCCAGAAGAGCTTCCAGGAATGCCTCCGCACCGGCCAGTTGAATTCGTTATTGATCTTGAGCCCGACACGGAACCAGTGTGCAAGCGTCCTTACAAGCTAGGACCTGAAGAGTTGAAGGAGCTGAAGAAGCAACTCGATATTCAAGAGAGAATGGGTCTCATCCGACCTAGTTCTTCTCCGTGGGGTTGTCGTGTTCTTTTTGTGAAGAAGAAGGATGGAATGGACCGACTTTGTGTTGATTACCGTCCATTGAACAAGAAGACCATCAAGAACAAATACCCACTTCCCAACATCAATGAGCTGTTCGAACAACTCAAAGGTGTCCAAGTATTCTCCATGCTTGATCTCCATATGGGTTATCATCAGATTCGAATCCGTGAGCAAGATATTCCCAAGACGGCTTTCAGGACAAGCTATGGTTCATATGAATACACTGTCATGTCTTTTGGCCTCGTCAACGCTCCTCCGACTTTCTCTCGCATGATGAACTTCATCTTCAATGCCTACACCAATGACTTCGTTTTGGTCTATCTCGACGACATTCTGGTTTTCTCGAAGAACAAGGAAGATCATGCCAAACACTTGCGTTTGGTACTCGATAAGCTCAGAGAACATCAGTTCTATGCCAAGTTCTCCAAGTGTGAATTTTGGCTCGATGAGGTTCTTTATCTTGGTCATATCATCTCTGCCAAGGGCATTGCCGTGAATCCTGAGAAGGTGTCTGCAATTGTGAATTGGGAACCTCGTCATAACGTGAAGCAACTCCATAGCTTCCTCGGTCTCGCAAGCTACTGTCGAAGATTCGTTGAAAACTTTTCTAAGATCGCGAAGCCTCTCTCAAATCTTCTCCAGAAGCACATCAAGTACGTTTGGTCTCCGGAGTGTGACATTGCTTTCAACACTTTGAAAGAGAAATTGATAACTGCTCCAGTTCTGACTCCGCCTGATGAATCCAAGCCGTACGAGGTCTTTTGTGATGCCTCTCTCCAAGGTCTTGGCGCAGTATTGATGCAAGAGAAGAAAGTTGTTGCTTATACCTCTCGCCAATTGAAGCCCAATGAGAAGAACTACCCCACTCATGATCTCGAGTTGGCGGCAGTTGTGCATGCTCTTTTGACTTGGAGACATCTCTTATTGGGAAGAAAAGTGGACATTTTCACTGACCACAAGAGTCTCAAGTACATCTTCACTCAGCCTAATCTCAACCTCAGGCAAACTCGATGGGTCGAAATGATTCAAGAGTATAATATGAGTATCGAGTATACTCCAGGCAAGGCCAATGTGATTGCTGACGCATTGAGCAGGAAGGCTTATTGCAACAGCCTGATTCTCAAGCCTTATCAACCCGAGCTTTGTGAAGCTTTCCACAAACTTAATCTGCAAGTTGTTCCTCAAGGTTTCCTCGCCAACCTTCAAGTCTCTCCTACCTTAGAAGACCAGATTCGCCAAGCCCAGCTTCTTGATGCTATGGTGAAAAAGGTGAAGATTGGGATTGCCAAGAGTCAACCCAAGTACAAGTGCTACCGCCTTGACGACAAGGACACTCTCTTCTTCGAGGATCGTATTGTTGTGCCCAAAGGTGACCGTCGTAAAGTGATCATGAACGAGGCTCATAATTCTCTCCTCTCCATCCATCCTGGGAGCACGAAGATGTATCAGGACCTCAAGCAGGCTTGTTGGTGGACTCGAATGAAGCGAGAGATTGCTCAATTCGTGAATGAATGTGATGTCTGCAGAAGAGTGAAGGCAGAACACCAAAGGCCAGCTAGTCTCCTCCAACCTCTTGCCATTCCAGAATGGAAGTTTGACCACATTGAAATGGACTTCGTGACTGGGTTTCCAAAGTCCAAGCGTGGCAATGATGCTATATTCTTTGTCATCGGCAAACTCACCAAAGTGGCTCACTTTCTACCTATCAAAGAGTCAATCACTGCAGCTCAATTGGCGGAACTCTATACCTCTCGGATTGTCTCTCTCCACGGTATTCCACAGGTGATCTCTTCAGACCGTGGCAGCATCTTTGCCTCTAAGTTTTGGGATTCTTTTCAGAAGGCCATGGGCACCAACATCCGGTTCAGCACAGCTTTCCATCCTCAAACTAGCGGTCAAGTCGAGCGTGTCAACCAGATTCTTGAAGATATGCTCAGGTCTTGTGTTATCTCCTTCGGTATGAAGTGGGAGGATTGTCTTCCTTATGCTGAATTCTCCTACAACAACAGTTTTCAAGCAAGTTCGGGCAATGCCCCATTTGAAATTCTGTATGGAAGGAAGTTCCGTACCCATCTCAACTGGTCTGAAACCGGTGAACGTCAGCTTTTGGGTAATGACTTAATCACAGAGGCAGAGGAAATGTGCAAAGTCATTCGAGATAACCTCAAAGCAGCCCAATCTCGCCAGAAGAGCTACTATGATAGTAAGCACCGTGATTTGGCTTTCAAGATCGGAGATCATGTTTACCGCCGCGTCTCTCCTATGAAAGGTACTCGTCGCTTCGGTATCAAAGGGAAGCTTGCCCCAGATACATGGGACCTTTCAAGATTGTCAGCAAGAGAGGCGATCTCGCCTATCAACTCGAGCTTCCTTCAAACTTTGCAAATGTTCATGACGTGTTCCATGTCTCTCAGCTTCGAAAGTGCTTGAAGACTCCTGACTGCACCATCAACTTCGAGGTCATTGAGCTCCAAGAAGATCTCTCCTATCGTGAGCACCCAGTTGTTATTCTTGAAGAGACTGAACGCAAGACTCGCAACAAGTCAATCAAATTCCTCAAAGACAAGTGGTCACACCATTTCGACCGCGAAGCTACCTGGGAACGCGAGGATCATCTCCATTCTGAATACCCGGCGTTCTTTCAGTCCTAGATCTCGGGACGAGATCCTTTCGTAGTGGTGGAGTGTTGTAACACCGCGGATATGACTTTCCCAATATGTATTCCAACTCTTGCCGTTTCCGGCATTAAGTTATTTTATTTTCTCGGGTTCGGGTTTTTATCTCCATGTATTGTTATCATTGTCATGCATCTCATATCATGTCATCATGTGCATTGCATTTGCATACGTGTTATCTCATGCATTCGAGCATTTTCCTCGTTGTCCGTTTTGCATTTCGGCGCTTCGTTCTCCTCCGGCGGTCATTTCTACCTTTCTTTCGTGTGTGAGGATTAAACATTTCCAGATTAGACCGAGACTTGCCAAGCGGCCTTGGTTTACTACGGGTAGACCGCCTGTCAAGTTTTGTACCATTTGGACTTCGTTTGATACTCCAACGAATAACCGAGGGACCAAAAAGGCCTCGTGTGTGTTGCAGCCCAACACCTCTCCAAGTTGGCCCAAACCCCACCAAAACCCTCTCCATCATCTAGAGCGTTCGATCACGATCGCGTGGCCGAAAACCGCATCTCATTTGGACTCTCCTAGCTCCCTCTATGCCTATATAAAGAACCCCTTCTAAAAATCCCGGATCCCCTCCATCCCTAACCTCAGATCCATCTCCACCCGCCGCCGCCGGACAAAACCGCCACCGACGGACACATCCGGTCCGCTCCGCCGCTGCCACGTGGCCCTCTCCCGTTGGCCGCCACCCGGCGCCCACTCCGCAGCTGCCGCGGCTCGCGGAAGCCCGCGGCCGGCCCTCCTCCACCGCCTCCCGGGCCGCGCCTCCACCGCGCCCCGCGCCGCTCTTCTCCTCCGCGCCGTCCGAGTCTGCCGGCGACGCCCTGCCTTGCCTCGTCACCGGTGGCCACCCCGCCACTCGACGCCGGCCGTCGCGCTGCCTCGCCCGTCGGCCGCCTCGCTGGACACCGCGCGCCCGGCCGCCGCCAACCCCTCCGACCTCGTCGCCGGCGCATCCCCGGCGGGCCACTCCGTCCCGGTCTCCTTCCTCTACTCCGGTGAGCTTCCACCCTCCGGTGAACAGTGATCCCGGCGAATCTCGTAAAGCGCGCCCGGCTAGATCTAGATCTGGGATATTTGCCTCGGTTGACTTTTTGCCCCGAAACCCTAATTATCTTGCCATGTTCATCACATCGTAACTTTGCATCTGTAGCTCCGTTTTGGGCATATAGCATATCAGAATGTTCGCCTCAGAGAGTACATCATTTCATTCCATTGCATCATTTTTATTTGAGTTCATCTTGATGCCCGAAATGCTGTTAGAAGAGGGCTACTTGAGATAATTGTCAGATCTGCTACTCCATTTAGATATTTGTCATTTTTGCCATGATTATTGTGTGCATGATATGCCTATGAGCTCTACATATGTTTTCTTAAGGGTTTTGCCATCTTTCCAGAGGTGCAACCCGTGTATTTTTGTGATGTGTGTGGTGACTAGCACAAACTTGCAAAGTGGGGCACATGGTAATGCTGATTTCAGGGACTTAGCAATTCCACTAAGTCCTTGACCTGTTTATCTCATATGGCCATATGTTCATATTGTTTCCTAGTGATCCATGCCTCTTTTGACGATGATCAGTAAGGATGTTTTGTTAATCTTGTAGTGCTCTACCCATCCATGTCTTTGTTTGAAATTATGGAGAACCCTAGCTTGAGTCAATCGAGCTCTACTTTTGCTACTTCATGAATCTGGGCAGATTGTCTACTTGTTAGCGATTTTGCCGATGACGTTATAGTTGATCCGTGCATGCTATGCTATTGTTCTTGCCATGTCTAGCTTGCATTTTATGTATTCTTGATGGGTGTATGCTTAGCTTGCCATGACTTGCTCTGTGGTGAGTGCATCGAGCTCGTAAACATGCCTACTTGATATCTGTTTTCAGCATGCTCCAGTTTTCACTAAGTCTGAGAACTGATTATGTTTTTGCCATGTTCACATGCTTGCAATTGTATTTTCTGATCCCTTTTGGCTCAAGGTCACTAAGGGACTTTTGTTAAGCTCTTTTAGTAGCTCCATGCCATGCTTTACTTTTCCATGTTCAGGTCCTGTAGCATGTAGTTTTGTTGCTCCGAAGAGTGCTACCTGATCTGAAATTCCAGACAAGTGTTAATTTCACTGAGTCTGAAATCTGTTTGCCATATGCATTTTTACCATGCTTGTTTGAACCTGTTAAATGATGATTTGGCCATAGCTCAGTGCTAGACTTTTGTTAAGCATCATGAATGCATCCCTTCCATGTATTTTGTTGTCATGTTTGGATGATGTAGCATGTTCATCTCATTGCATTTAGATGGCTACTTGCTGTAGATCGCAGACCGGTGTCATATTTGATTTGCTTGCCATTTCCAAACCGTAACTCCGATTCCGGCGTTCTTTATATCGTTTTCAAGTGATTTCATCTCATATTTCCAGTGGCACACTTGGATTCCCAAGTTGAGTCCAGTTTCATGCATTCCTAGTCACATCTTGCATATGCATCCCGCATCGCATCCCGCATAGCATACCATCCTTGCATCATATTGTTTGATCTTGCACATGGTTGATTGTGTCCTTGTTGCTTGTTTGTCTTGTTTGGGTAGAGCCGGGAGACGAGTTCGCTAACGAGGAGCCCGTTGAGTTTGCTTTCGAGGATCCAGTCAACTCTGACAACTTTGCAGGCAAGATGATCATACCCTCGAAATCACTACTATCTTTGCTATGCTAGATTGCTCGCTCTTTTGCTATGCCAATGCTACGATGCCTACCACTTGCTTTCAAGCCTCCCAAATTGCCATGTCAAACCTCTAACCCACCATGTCCTAGCAAACCGTTGATTGGCTATGTTACCGCTTTGCTCAGCCCCTCTTATAGCGTTGCTAGTTGCAGGTGAAGATTGGAGGCCGTTCCTTGTCGGAACATTTATTTACTTGTTGGGATATCATTATATTGCCATGTTATCTTAATGCATCTATATACTTGGTAAAGGGTGGAAGGCTCGGCCTCTCGCCTAGTGTTTTGTTCCACTCTTGCCGCCCTAGTTTTCGGCATATCGGTGTTATGGTCCCGGATTTTGCGTTCCTTACGCGGCAGGGTTATAATGGGAACCCCTTGATAGTTCGCCTTGATTAAAGCTTTTCCAGCAATGCCCAACCTTGGTTTTAGCATTTGCGACCTAGCCTTTTTTCCCTTGGGTTTCCGGAGCCTGAGGGTCATCTTATTTTAGCCCCCCTGGGCCAGTGCTCCTCTGAGTGTTTGTCCAAATTAGAGTCCTGTGCAGCGCCCCCTCGGGGAAACCCGAGGTTTGGTTTTAGTTGTATGGAGAGCTCATCTAAGTGTGCCCTGAGAACGAGATATGTGCAGCTCCTATCGGGATTTGTCGGCACATTCGGGCGGTGTTGCTGGTCTTGTTTTAACTTGTCGAAGTGTCTTGAAGAACCGAGATACCGAGTCTGATCGGAATGTCTTGGGAGGAGGTCTATTCCTTCGTTGACCATGAGAGCTTGTCATGGGCTAAGTTGGGACTCCCCTGCAGGGTTTTGAACTTTCAAAAGCCGTGCCCGCGGTTATGGGCATATGGGAATTTGTTAATGTCCGGTTGTAGATAACTTGAACCTTAACTTGATTAAAATGAATCAATAGTGTGAGTTTCCGTGATGGTCTCTTCTCGGCGGAGTCCGGGAAGTGAACACGGTGTTGGAGTAATGTTTGCGCAGGTTGCTCTCTAGTTTCTCGCTCGCGCTTTGCCTCCTCTTCTCGCTCTCTTTTGCGAACATGATAGCCACCATATTTGCTAGTCGCTTGCTGTAGTTCCACATATTTAGCTTGCCTTACCTATAAGCTTAAATAGTCTTGATCGCGAGGGTGCGAGATTGCTAAGTCCCTGTGGCTCACAGATTACTATTACACCAGATGCAAGGCCTGATGTTTCCACTCCAGATGATGCGCTTGAGCTCAAGTGGGAGTTCGACGAAAACTCTCAACGATACTATGTTTCCTTTCCTGATGATCAGTAGTGGTGCCCAGTTGGGGGTGATCGGGACCGTGTCGCATGTTGGGTTATCTTTTATTTTGGCGTCGTAGTCGGGCCATGAGTGTTTGGATGATGTAATGTTATTTATGTACCTTGATTGACGTGGCGAGTGTAAGCCAACTATGTTATCTCCCCTTTATTATTTATATTACATGGGATGTTGTGAAGATTGCCTTACTTGCGACATATGCCTTCAATGCAATTATGCCTCTAAGTCGTGCCTCGACACGTGGGAGATATAGTCGCATCGAGGGTGTTACAGAACACTAATACCTTGAAATTTTAGTAAGGGATCATCGCACAATTCTACCATCGTACTAAGCAAAACAAGATGCATAAAATATAAACATCACATGCAATCAAAATATGTGACATGATATGGTGGTACGTCTCCAACGTATCTATAATTTTTGATTGCTCCATGCTATATTATCTACTGTTTTGGCCATTATTGGGCTTTATTATCCACTTTTATATTATTTTTGGGACTAACCTATTAACCGGAGGCCCAGCCCAGAATTGCTGTTTTTTGCCTGTTTTAGGGTTTCAAAGAAAAGGAATATCAAACGGAGTCCAAACGGAATGAAACCTTCGGGAACGTGATTTTCACACCGAATAGAACTCAGGAGACTTGGACCCTACGTCAAGCCAACTAACAGGAGGCCAGGAGGTAGGGGGGGCGCCTG
>NC_041384.1:348142106-348147573 GCF_002162155.2 Triticum dicoccoides | reverse complement strand
CCCTCCACCCTCATGGGCCCCCTGTTGCTCCACCGACGTACTTCTTCCTCCTATATATACCCACATACCCCCAAACGATCAGATACGGAGCCAAAACCCTAATTCCACCGCCGTAACTTTCTGTATCCACAGATCCCATCTTGGGGCCTGTTCCGGTGCTCCGCCAGAGGGGGCATCGATCACGGAGGGCTTCTACATCAACACCATTGCCTCTCCGATGAAGTGTGAGTATTTTACTTCAGACCTACGGGTCCATAGTTAGTAGCTAGATGGCTTCTTCTCTCTTTTTAGATCTCAATACAATGTTATCCCCCTCTCTCGTGGAGATCTATTCGATGTAATCTTCTTTTTGCGGTGTGTTTGTTGAGACCGATGAATTGTGGGTTTATGATCAAGTCTATCTATGAATAATATTTGAATCTTCTCTAAATTCTTTTATGTATGATTGGTTATCTTTGCAAGTCTCTTCAAATTATTAGTTTGGTTTGGCCTACTAGATTGATCTTTCTTGCAATGGGAGAAGTGCTTAGCTCTGGGTTCAATCTTGCGGTGTCCTTTCCCGGTGATAGTAAGGGCAGCAAGGCACGTATTGTATTGTTGCCATTGAGGATAACAAGATGGGGTTTTCTTCATATTGCATGAGTCCATCCCTGTACATCATGTCATCTTGCTTAAGGCGTTACTCTGTTTTTAACTTAATACTCTAGATGCATGCTAGATAGCGGTCGATGAGTGGAGTAATAGTAGTAGATGCAGGCAGGAGTCGGTCTACTTGTCTCGGACGTGATGCCTATATAAATGATCATACCTAGATATTCTCATAATTATGCTCAATTCTGTCAATTGCTCAACAGTAATTTATTCACCCACCGTAGAATACTTATGCTCTCGAGAGAAGCCAGTAGTGAAACCTATGGCCCCCCGGGTCTATCTTTATCATATCAATCTCCTACTACTTAGTTATTTACTTTGCTATTTACATTGCCTATATTTTACTTTGCATATTTATCATAAAAATACCAAAAATATTATCTTTATCATATCTATCAAATCTCACTCTCGTAAGTGGCCCTATAGGGATTGACAACCCCTATTTGCGTTGGTTGCGAGGATTTATTTGTTTGTGCAGGTACGAGGGACTTGCGTGTAGCCTCCTACTGGATTGATACCTTGGTTCTCAAAAACTGAGGGAAATAGTTACGCTACTTTGCTGCATCATCCCTTCCTCTTTGGGGAAAACCAACGAAGTGCTAAAAGAGGTAGCAAGAAGGATTTATGGCGCTGTTGCCGGGGAGGTCTACGCAAAAGTCAACATACCAAGTACCCATCACATACCCTCATCTCCCGCATTACATTATTTTCCATTTGCCTCTCGTTTTCCTCTCCCCCCAATTCACCCTTGCTGTTTTATTCGCCCTCTCTCTCTACCCTCCTTCTCTTTCCCAATTTGCCTCTTTTGCCCGTTTCTTGTTTGCTCGTATGGTTGGAATAGTTTTTTATTTATTACTAAATAGAGAACCTAAGATCTGTGGATCCTCATCCACTTGTTAATCTTTTTAAGAGATCCAATTATGATGAACCAATTGCTAGTGAGTTTTGTGCACTAGATTATCTTTATGAAGTTTTGCTTGAAATTCGTGAATCTGAAAAGTGTGATGAATTACTTTGTGAAGCCATTCACGATAGATCTTTGAATAAAAATCATGATTGCAATGATTTTACTATAAATTCTCTTGATGTCAATTGTGCTAATAATATGCAAAACTCTAAGAATGGGGATGCTAGTTTTGCTATGTCTACTACTTGTTGTAATGATCATGATTGGGGTGATTCTCCTTATGATATTGAAAATTTATTTAAGCCCCATGATGAATATGAGATTGATTATAATGTTTGCAATAATATTGAAAGTGGGTTTGGAAGAATGTCAACTTTAGATCCCACGTATTTGGAGAATGTTCAATCTTATGCAGTTTTTGATAAAAGTCAGTTTGGAAAGGTCATGCCTTTAATTAATGTTAATCCCACTATTTCGGAAAAGTGCCAACTTTGCATGCATGTGGATCATGTTGAGAATATTTTATGTGATAGCTATATTGTTGGATTTTCTTATGATCCTACATGTAATTACTATGAGAGAGGAAAATATGGTTGTAGAAATTTTCATGTTACTAAATTACCTCTCGTTATGTTGAGATTGCTATTGTTTCTTTCCGCTTCCTTGCATATGCTAGTTTTTGCTTTCCTTGATAATTTGTTTGCCTATAATATGCCTATGCATAGGAAGTATGTTAGACTTAGATGTGATTGTCACATGTTTTATGATGCTCTCTTTGTGCTTTAATTCTTGTCTTTGTTGTGAGCATCGTTAAAATCGTATGCCTAGCTATAAGGCTTTAAAGAAACGGGCTTATTGGGAGACAACCCAATATTTTCCCTTACTGTTATTCAATAAATAAATTATTTAGCCTCTGTTTTGGTTGTGTTTTTTGTGTTTAATTAGTGTTTCTGCCAAGTAGAACCATTGGGAAGACTTGGGGAAAGTCTTGTTGAACTTGCTGTAAAAAATAGAAACTTTAGCGCTCACGAGAACTGCTGTCATTTTTATTTGGGTAGTGCTATTTAGTTAATTCTTTTTTAATATGATTAATAGATAAATTCCTCACGTCCAGAAATTTATTTTGGAATTTTTGGGGTTAAATATCTTGCGCTAGCTACAGATTACTACAGACTGTTCTGTTTTTGACAGATTCTGTTTTTCGTGGGTTGTTTGCTTATTTTGATGAATCTATGGCTAGTAAATTAGTTTATAAACCATAGAGAAGTTGGAATACAGTAGGTATAACACCCATATAAATAAATAATGAGTTCATTACAGTATCTTGAAGTGGTCTTCTGTTTTCTTTCGCTAACAGAGCTCACACGATTTCCTACTTTAAGTTTTGTGTTGTGAAGTTTTCAAGTTTTGGGTAAAGATTTGATGGATTATGGAACAAGGAGTGGCAAGAGCCTAAGCTTTGGGATGCCCATGGCACCCCCAAGATAATCTAAGTACACCTAAAAGCCAAAGCTTGGGGATGCCCCGGAAGGCATCCCCTCTTTCGTCTACTTCTATCGGTAACTTTACTTGGAGCTATATTTTAATTTACCACATGATATGTGTTTTGCTTGGAGCGTCTTGTATTATTTGAGTCTTTGCTTATTATTTTACCATAATCATCCTTGCAGTACACACATTTTGAGAGAGCCATACATGATTTGGAATTTGTTAGAATACTCTATGTGCTTCGCTTATATCTTTTGAGTTATATAATTTTACTCTAGTGCTTCACTTATATCTTTTAGAGCATGGTGGTGGATTTGTTTTATAGAAACTATTGATCTCTCATGCTTCACTTAGATTATTTTGAGGGTCTTAAATAGCATGGTAATTTGCTTAAAATCCTAATATGTTTGGTATGCAAGATTAATAATAAAAATTCTCTTATAGTGTGTTGAATACTATGATAAGTTTGATACTTGATAATTGTTTTGAGACATGGAGATGGTGATATTAAAGTCATGCTAGTTGAGTAGTTGTGAATTTGAGAAATACTTGTGTTGAAGCTTGTGATTCCCGTAGCATGCACATATGGTGAACCATTATGTGATGAAGTCGGAGCATGATTTATTTATTGATTGTCTTCCTTATGAGTGGCGGTCGGGGACGAGCGATGGTCTTTTCCTACCAATCTATCCCCCTAGGAGCATGTGCGTAATACTTTGTTTTGATAACTTGTAGATTTTTGCAGTAAGTATATGAGTTCTTTATGACTAATGTTGAGTCCATGGATTATATGCACTCTCACCCTTCCACCTTTGCTAGCCTCTCTAATACCGCGCACCTTTCGCCAGTATCATACACCTACCATATACCTTCCTCAAAACAGCCACCATACCTACCTATTATGGCATTTCCATAGCCATTCCAATATATATTGCCATGCAACTTTCCACCGTTCCGTTTATGACACATTCCATCATTGTCATATTGCTTAGCATGATCATGTAGTTGACATAGTATTGGTGGCAAAGCCACCGTTCATAATTATTTCATACTTGTCACTCATGCATCATTGCACATCCCGGTACACCGCCAGAGGCATTCATATAGAGTCATATCTTGTTCTAAGTATCGAGTTGTAATTATTGAGTTGTAAGAAAAATAAAAGTGTGATGATCATCATTATTAGAGCATTGTCCCAAGTGAGGAAAGGATGATGGAGACTATGATTCCCCCACAAGTCGAGATGAGACTCCGGACGAAAAAAAGGAGAAAGAAAAGAGGCCATAAAAAAGAGAAAAGGCCCAAATGAAAAAAATGAGAGAAAAAGAGAGAAGGGACAATGTTACTATCCTTTTACCACACTTGTGCTTCAAAGTAGCACCATGATCTTCATAGTAGAGAGTCTCTCATGTTATCACTTTCATATACTAGTGGGAATTTTTCATTATAGAACTTGGCTTGTATATTCCAATGATGGGCTTCCTCAAATTGCCCTAGGTCTACATGAGCAAGCAAGTTGGATGCACACCCACTTAGTTTCTTTTTGAGCTTTCATATACTTATAGCTCTAGTGCATCCGTTGCATGGCAATCCCTACTCACTCACATTGATATCTATTAATGGGCATCTCCATAGCCCGTTGATACGCCTAGTTGATGTGAGACTATCTTCTCCTTTTTGTCTTCTCCACAACCACCACTCTATTCCACCTATAGTGCTATATCCATGGCTCACGCTCATGTATTGCGTGAAGATTGAAAAAGTTTTGAGAATGTCAAAAGTATGAAACAATTGCTTGGCTTGTCATCAGGGTTGTGCATGATTTAAATATTTTGTGTGGTGAAGATAGAGCATAGCCAGACTATATGATTTTGTAGGGATAACTTTCATTAGCCATGTTATTTTGAGAAGACATAATTGCTTTGTTAGTATGCTGGAAGTATTATTATTTTCTATGTCAATATGAACTTTTGTCTTGAATCTTTCGGATATGAATATTCATACCACAATTAAGAAGAATTACATTAAAATTATGCCAAGTAGCACTCCGCATCAAAAATTCTGTTTTTATCATTTACCTACTCGAGGACGAGCAGGAATTAAGCTTGGGGATGCTTGATACCTCTCCAACGTATCTATAATTTTTGATTGCTCCATGCTATATTATATACTATTTTGGACATTATTGGGCTTTATTATCCACTTTTATATTATTTTTGGGACTAACCTATTAACCGGAGGCCCAGCCCAAAATTGCTGTTTTTTGCCTGTTTTAGGGTTTCGAAGAAAAGGAATATCAAACGGAGTCCGAACGGGATGAAACCTTCGGGAACGTGATTTTCTCACTGAATACAACTCAGGAGACTTGGACCCTACGTCAAGCTAACTAATAGGAGGCCACGAGGTAGGGGGCGCGCCTGC